>NC_060212.1:58997500-59090000 GCF_021130785.1 Homalodisca vitripennis
GTAGAGTTTTCCAGACTACGACGGGCGGGAATTGTTAGTGGGACTTTAATTATGTGAAATTAATGATTGCAGCTTTAAACCTTAGCCCATAAATACGTGACAAGCATGTTTACTGAAGTTGACTTCCCATTTACTAATTAACTCACTAAAAAAGCTTTTACGTTCACAAAAAATAAAAAGTCTTCAATTTTGGAAAAATTTACATAGTGTTTTAAATAGAGTGTAGATTTAAATTTTCGGTCAGGATATAATTTAAAGTAGATAGCTGTTCCACAGAGGGTATGACCAAGAATATTCAATGGTTCTTAGTCTCAAGATTTTATTTAAGGAAAATGAATTTAAATTGATTTTATTAAGGCAGTGTTTATTGTAACTTAGGTATTTTCAAAGAGGCTGACCTTTCACTTGCCCGGAATGTAAATTTATTTAATTAAACGTATTTCTTGAGGGTTAAATAGTCTATAATAAAACGATATACCTTATTATAAATTGATTTTCTGACATATCTTCTAACTATTTAAACTCTCAGTCTAAGTAGGTCTTACCGCTGCTTTATGTTTTTCTTTACTGATAAGAATGTAATCTGTCAGAATGGATGACATCGACTTTAATTGACTGACGTAAAACTCTAGCGCTAATTAGTTAAGCTAATTTGGTTTTTGTGCCTTGCTTATCAGTTAGAACCAAAAGTTTCAGTACAAACCTTTTTATGATTTTCATTATGTAAGCGACCTTAAGATAATTTTCATTATAACTTTGCTTCTTTAATTTATGGGCTCATGGCCCAAAGTTTGCAGGTAACTGACCTCCTTATTAAGTCTGACCACTTTAGAATATAACTATATTGTGAATTTATTGTCTCCTTCCATCTCCATATTTTACTAAGTGTAATGTTTATTTTTCATAATTAATTCTACACTTAGTTTTAGAGAATATTTGTGAATACTGTATCAAAAATTTTGCTTGTGAATAACTTTTTACCGATTCCGTACTGCTTTACTATAACCTATCTAAAAAAAACAAGTAATATTTGACATTATTTTGTTTATGAATAATACAGCGTGTTATTATTTTAAATTGCACGAAACTAAAAGTAATAAATAAAGAACACGTATGCTGTACTACATGCCAACAGTGAATAATAACAGATACTAATTAATAGCAAAGTAATTAATTACATCTATAGGCTACTGCCGTGTAACTAATGTAGTAAAACTGATGTATTATACAGTAAATTAGAGCATAGTGTAATTGATCAATAAAGTAATGAATTATATCTACATGCTACATGTATGTAACTGCAACAAGCTCTCTTCTCTAAATTCAACACGGCTCGAGCTCACGTATTAGTAATAGTCGTGATTAATTGTAATTTGCCACAACAATCCTTCCACTAATCTAATTAAGTCTACTAAGCTTTTACTGGCTGAGTAGCTATCACTGGAGGCGCTGGAATAATGTAATTTCTGCATTTCTATCTGTCTGAATATAGCCACAATACCTCAAGAACAAACTAACCTATAGAATTCAAACTGTGTATGAAGCTCCATTACTATACAAGCAACATCGGCTTCGATGATGGTGCATGTCCTATGGGATGTGGCTGACCGTTAGCAAACATTGTTGTCATTGGTAACCATGATGTCAAAGGAAAAATGTATGAATAAATAAATTGGTGAAAACAATAATTACAACTACATGGTATTTGACAGTAACACATGTACCATCATGAAATGAGCCACATACCTCACTTCATATTCACTTCATATTTTACATCCAAACTCACGGAATCCAGCCACACGACACTTGGTGTGCTGTATTCTTAAATTATTTTAATTATAAAATACATATCTTATTGAATGAACTTATGGCTACCTCCTTACAATGGCAGGCAATAAACTTATCAACTATGGGATCCTATGTTTAATCGGCAATTACCAGTGGTAATATAAATTTGTAAAAAAAACTGTACTCTAAAAATAAAGTAATCACAATTAAGTTAACTTAATGTATAATTATTAATAATTAATCTGTAGCAAATAAAATAACAATAAAATTAGTTTTTAAAGTAAAATCTAACAAAAGCAGCTCAATAGGTATTTTTAATTAACATGTTTAATACGACAGAGTAAGTAAATATCAAATGTGAGGCCAATCAAAGGAAACAATAGAAAATCGTAGTAAAATTTGAATTTACAAGTAAAAATGAATAAAGTTTTACATTTAGTGATTTAAAATGACTAACCAATACAAGCTCTATTTTTAACGTTAAGTAAAGAGTTATTAGAAGAACACGAATTTTAAACAACTCATTTTTGTCTACAAAAAATTACATTTTTTAGCAAATTTGTTCTCAAATTTTCGTTCAAACAACCAGCATAGCGCCGAAAATGAACATATGACAGGGACCTGTCATTTTCGCAGTGAAATATACGCATATTACGTAAAGGAAGGAAACGAAGTGTATGATATGGCTCCAACAATAGGCCTGTAATCGACGCTTCACATCCGACAGTCCATGTGCAGTGGATACATTCATAGGTAACCATGCGATATAGTGCTATAAGATTATTATCTGATTTGTGTGATACTTCAGAAATAATTTACACATATGCGTAGCCAACAAATTTTATTAAAACGAACACTGCTACTAAAATACCTAAAGAGCTATTACTACTAGGATGGCATATATTTTATTCAAACCACTGTACATCACCGCTACAATCAGTACATAAATAACGACTGGGAGGACACCGCTCTGTCACTAGAGGCTTGGTCCTGATCTGTCATTTATGTCAGCTTTGTCTGCACTGACCTCCAGCTGTCGATATTATAAACATGTAATCATTAAAAACCCTTTGGAATATGCCTTTTTCTTCAGTTTACATGTACATAAATATAAATAAATAAAAGTGCGTGTGTGTGTGTGTGTTCATTTTCAACTTCCCATGCAAAGTTATTAGCCATTTCTTATAGACGTGATGTTATAGTGATGATGAATAACATATGTTACCGCTCCAACACTATTAGCTCTCAGTAACTGAAATATATTGCAACTGACAGATTCTATGAACTACATTTAATAAATGTCATTAAAACATTACGATCATAAAAATACTATTTACAGGATTATTACTGTATATTTGTAATAAACAAAATAATCTTTATTGTTTTCTCCTGCGCATGATTAATTATTGCAATACTTTCTGCTTTTTCAGCAATGTTCTAAGTTGTATTGCTCATGTGTCTTTATTACTGCCACTTCCGTGTGATTATGAGAATGTTTCTAGTTGCAGTGTGTATTTAAGTGATAGTTTAGATTTTCTATCCTAACTAAAATTCAAATTCGCCTACTAATTCAGTTTTTATTTTATTATAGAGATCAATGATTTAGACGTTACATTAATGGTCTGAAAATCACCTATAAACACAAATAAGTGGTTCACAACTTTGGGAATAAAATTGCTAAATAACAGTATGGACGGGGAAAATTATCTAACATTCTTAAGTTTATTTCGTTAAGAGCTCAATACTATGTATTATTTAAAGGATATTACCTTAATTATTTAAATTTATATGGAATTTTTATAGTTCTATTAGTCGTTTGAGAAAAACAATTAAAATTTCCCCGAACCGAATTAATTAACTATACAACAATAATTCATATAATGTGCTCAGATTTTAATATATAGAACTTAGTGAGTGACACTTTTTAATGGTTTTGAAAATAATTTTAAATAAGGAAATGAGAAAGATACTAACTCTCTGCTACGATTAATAGGATGCCATATAAAAACCATAAATATATTCAAATCACTAAGAAGTAGTGAAATAATGTTGAAAGTGCAAATTTGTTACGAAAAGTTATTTTATAAATATGTTAGCTAAATTTACTGACCAGCTTTGGAGAGAAATACTTTTTTTAAATATTTTGACCGTTAAACTTTTAAAAGTCATAACTTTGTTAGTTTTGACAAATTTTTTTTTGGAATCCATCATTCCTAACATAAACCTTATTAATAAATTATATGTCTCAGAAACTAGTAACTTATTTTGACTGAGCCATAAGGGATTTTGAATTACACTTTACGCATTAAAAAGGATATTGCTATAACATTAATGATTTTGAACTTGATTGGAACGAATAACTAAAAGGTCTATGAGTTTTTTTCTCTTACTGACTTATACATGTTAATTTCGTATAGCAGGTGACATTTTTTAGGCTGGTTGGCTGACATTTTCAACATGAATAGGTTAATTTGCATACAGTCCCCATTATATCTTTGCTGGTATGCGGAACTGATAAGCTTTGGGCCTGCTTAGGCTGCATTTCATAAATGTATGCCTTTCAAAACGTAGTATTTTGTATTATTTTGAATTATAACCAGAGTATAACTTTTTAACATTAAAGAATTCCCAATTAAAATCATGAATCTATATGCCATATGGTTTGATTTTCTTAGTTCAAAGTACACTTGTACAATGTATTAGTATACGATTTGGAGTTTGGCATATTCGTTTCGAAATTCAAAAATTAAATTCATAAAATAATATATATGGCAGAATTAACAGTTATACACGACAAGTAGCGTAAATATAAATACGACTGAATGTGGATATACATAGACTATACAATTATCAAAATAACGCAGTTAGTTTTGTTCAGCAATATATGTCCAAGGGTATTTTCTGACACTGTATTCATCTTACTAAAGAGAGAATGAAAGACATTTTTGTAAACATTCCATAACGAAGGTTAATTTCTAAAAGGCGAAAACCATTTTACGGTGCTTTAATGACAAAAAACAGACAAGTTAATAAAAGTTATTTGTTAGTCAATTGTGTGGTTAAATTACGTTGTCTAAGAGAAAATTATATTCCAGACAAACCTCGTTACTTTAGCGGTTGAGTTTCTTTACGTTTCTCTCTACAAGACTCTTTTGTAATCTACTTTTTTTATTCTTTTTCCTTAGTTTTTTAATTCTAATAACTTCAAATTGAAAAGATGTTTTGCACAATAATGTAGTACAAAACAATTTAGTACTACTTTTAAAGAATTGCAGCTGCAAGTGTAATCTCCGTCTTGAATAAAATGTGTGATAATATAGAACAATACAAATTTACAACATTGTAATTTGAAAAATCATAAATTTTGAAACGAAATTACAAATAATTAGTCAGATACCAAACAACGAACAACGAATGTGGGAAAGAATACAAGTGTAGTTGGTCCCGACAGGACCTTTTTGAAATTCGTATGTCCATTTTCTTCGTATGTTTGTCTATGCGATAACTCTTGTTAAAATTATCCTAGAGACTTATAGTGTCTTCTTGATCCTAAGAAGAACTCTATAGATTTTGAAATCAAAAGGTCGAATGACAGTCTATTTGTCTGTATGTCTGTTCGTCAAATCTATAAATATACACATACTAAAATTAAACTATCATTACATTACCACAATAATAGGACACAAAGAAAGAATTGTTCATTAACCAGGCGCTATTTATTAAATTTATTTCTGGTGATAGTAAAAATACCACATACATACATTTCATCTCGTATATAGGAGCAAAAACGTTATTTTCAGGGAAAGTTAAATACTTTTCCAAATTAAGGTCTGTGGACGTAATTAAATGTCTTTAAATGTCAACATGGCCTATTCGGGCCCGGAGCTATTAAACTTGTAAAACTTTGAGGAAACACAATGTTTTACCAAGTTCAAAGAGATTCGCTAACAAGCGAGAAACTTGTCAGTGCTAAGATAAATTAAGGATTCATGTTTTAATCATAAACCTATTTACGATTTAGAAAATTGGTTCATTTTTATTGTAATCAATGACGGAAAGGTTTCTAGTAACAATAACTTAGTTGTGAAATATAATACCTATCTCATTGTTTATACGATACGTTTTTAATAATATCAGTAAAATTTTCACAACTAAAAATTTTAGCTTGGCACAATTAATCTTTAAAATTTTGTCCACTATTTAAAACAAACGTAAGAGCTAGTTCGTGAAACATACATAATAAGTATTCTTGAACAAAACCTCATTGTTCACAATCGACTAATTTGTTTACCATATTTACTGGTATAAATGCTGGTACAAGCATTTACGTTTCTATATAAAATATCCCTTCTAACGCCGTGACCTTGATTCGGCATTGGAGATATTTGAAACCCTTCTATAAAATCATTGCTAGTGTAAAATATTTCTGTGCAACAATGTAATAAGCATTATACAAGCATTTGAATTGCAATGCAGCCATTGCCTTGCAATTTTGTCATGAAGAAGTACACATATAATTATGAAATATCCAAAACACAAAAATATATTACTATGAGGAAATAATGTTATTATATAACTCTAAATACTAAAAATAAAAAAGATATATTTACGATCTGTAAGAAGTCTACTATAAAAGTTAACATTTATATGATAGGAAATTCTGAATACAAAATAACTTTTGAGGACTCTAGCAAATACTATGTTTTAAAACTCTATTAGAGTTGTGTAAAATAATTTATTGAAATTTAATTTAGAGCGTACTTGAAGAGATAATATGTAAAGTAACTTCAGTTCCACTAATCCAAAAAGAGACAATTACGAGTATATTAATATTGATTTGTTGTTATGTATGTAACATTTGTCGAATTTTCTATTAATTGGAATAATCTGGTTACAATTTTAGCATATACAGAAGTGTTACGGTCTGTTTATAGATTACATAACAGGATTTTGCTATGCCTGCAAAATATGGCACACACTTCGATTCTCATTTTATGGAAGCTAATAATGTAGCCTGGCTAGAGCGCATGGTTGAAGTGAATAAGTAGTGAATACAGCACTTTAATATTTTATTAAAATGCCTCTTAATTGCCTAACTACTTGTAAAGAGACACTTTAAACTGCCACTTGATACCCATAAGTACATGAAGTTCCCATAAACACATTGAGTACCCATAACTACATCGAGTACTCATAAATACATTGAGTACCCATAAATACATTGAGTACCGATAAGTACGGTTTGCCGTAGTTTTGTAGTGGCTAGACGTAGAAAAGAACCTTAAAAGTGAAAGATTTTCAGTTTTGTACGAACTTTAATTTTGATGTGACCGCCACCCCCCCCCCCGTATTACAACTATATACTTTTGGATTATGAGAATATTTATATTTTCTAAAAATTAATTTTTACAGTGGTAGAGACATTTTGAAAAATAAAGAATGTTTTGCATCATTTGAAAGATTGTGTCATGAAGTATCGAAACAAAATTTATTTTCTTTTATATACACAGATTGCCATTTAAAAATGAATACAGATAATCCTTTCTTCATTAAAATGACCTTTAAAATAATCCACAAAATATGTATATTTGAATATGAAAGTTTTGAGATTCGAGCATGGATCCCTCTATTTTTACAGATTTAAAATTATTTTAAAAGAACTCTTTAGAGTTGATTTAGTGGGAAATCCCTTTTCTAGATGTTAGTATGACATTTTAAACAGATTGTCTGAAATACCCTTTGTAGGCAATGCATATGGTCATATTAATGATAAAGTACATCAAAGAATAGAAACAAAACTGACAAGCCAATAAGGGAATGAAGGCGAAGGGAAGATAAGAGAAGAATGGGAATGAGAATTTTTAAGGGACCTAAGTAAAATTCAAAACTTTAGAGTTTTTAGAATTAGGTTAACGATATAAGTTGCACTGAAATAAGATAGAAGAGAAATATTACAAAAAATATACGAGTAGTTATAACAGTAAGGAAAGTAGTATAATCATGGATGAAGCAGTAAGCGATACACAATGTTTTGACAGTAGACGACGAGCAAGGAATAATGTCAGCATGTCTACTCACAATTCTCATATGTTTGCTTCATTATTGACATCTATCCTCAACATCTGGCTACCTCCCTTCACGATGCTATTGCAAGTTCTTGTACAATACCGTATAGTCAATATTAATTCTATTTACATTACATTTGTACATGCTGCTAATGTAATATAACTATTTGTAGCTACACTGATTGGAAATTTAAGATTTCGTGTCCAAAAAGATGTTTCTACTAATTTGGGGGAACATATCAACAAGTCAAAAAGTGATGTAACGTAAACAAGGTATCAAAAAAGAAAAATACTATTGTATTTATAAAGACACAACTCGATATTAAACATTTTCCAAAAATTTGTTTTCTTAAAAGGTTATATAATTATATTTCATTTGATAACTTAAACTCTAATAAGCATTAGACAATCGCATTATATAATTTAAAAATATATTTACATGTCAGTTGAAAGTAGCCTTAAAATGGTACAAAATTATAATAAAAAGTAGTAGTAAAAATGTAGAAGAATAAAATTATTTGAATTAGTTCAAATTTAAAAATTTTCACCAACTCATGTTAACTTAAAAACTATTTCTATGGGGGATATCTCAATCAGTATTAGGACTTAATTGAGACCCTAAATACATGCATACATATATATGTATATATATATATATATATATATATATATAACCAAATATTAAGCCTACATATATAGTCAAATATGTGTGTGCGTACAATACATTTTTGGCTTAGTAACTATTACTATACACTAAATTAATACTTATTGACACAGCTCTCGGGAATTTGGCTTCGCTAACAGAAATCACCACACTTTTACCGGAAGTTTGTGTCTAATTCAGCCACGTACACAAAATAGAAGCGTGTAGCGCAATTGTTATTTTATTGTGGTATCCTTTATTATAGTTTATTATTATTGTTGTAAGTGCAACCAATATATGCTTATTAATAGTAAAAAAGGTAGGTTGTACTATTGATTGTATAATTTTATTAAGTGACGTGTTAATTAATAGAACAATTTGAGGTTTGCAGATCAATCTCAAATAGAAGACTCTGTTTAATGTCCAGAACAGCTGTTGGCGGAAGTTTGCGAGATAACTGCATTCCTTAACTCAAGTGAATTCACTTCAGGCTGATATGGGAATGCTTTGTGACTACTAATTCTAGCTAGTCGCAATTCAGTGCTTGTCTTAGTTACATTCCTGGCCTTAGCGATTTTGACGGTAATAAACGCGCCGAAAAACTTAAAAAAATGCCTAAAACTTTCTTAAGAAGCACATTAACCATGATAAATAGTTCCGAAAAAGGTTTGACATCGTAGGCAGAGTTTCTATAGATAAGAATTTGGTAAGAAACTCGTTAAAGGCACCAACTTTCTGCTCACGAACTCGTTGATGAAGTTGAGTTAGTTATCTTTTGAAACAAGTAATTTCTCTATACTAGTCGGCCAAAAGCATCACTTATTGTGAGGGGCTTGAGGAAACTTTTTAGAATCTCTCAATTATTTGATGAATTGTATTTCATTATTAGGAAGAAATTCTTAGATCTGAGATCGTAGGCACTAGTTCTAGAGTACGCAATAAAATCAGGGCAATGCGTTACGAACTAAAAATCTCTTTTTATCGAATCAATTTTAACCTAATAAAATGATAAGTCCAAAGATATAAGTGCATTTTACACGTATTTAACTTCTTATTATATTAAAATATTTAGTAAATCACCACTTTTAAATCTATAAAAACATGAATATAAAATAGAATGCTTTATAATCATCAAGTGCAAGTACAAAAATCTTGTCGTTATATCATACTCCTAGAAAAATGTATTCATTTTCAGTTGCACTATGCAATTCAAACTTACAGTAAAGTTTAAAATAATGTAAATGAACTCTCAGAAGCAGACTAAAGTTTACCCAGCTCCGCTACCAGCAAGATATAATGTTGTCTGTATGCAAATTAACCTATTCATGCTGGAAATGTCAGCCAACCTGGTTTACTAATGTCACCATCTTAATCAGGCTTGCAACACAAAACATGTGCTCTGGGGTACACACCACATACTGAACATAGAAATATATATTGCACGGTTCGTTAGCGAAACCTGTCACTCTAGTAGCTAAAGAATTCATTTATGCCTTTTTTTCTACCTGTCTGTCTGTCTATCTGTACGGAGTCCAACATCAAATGTACATATATGTAGCGTTTTTAAAGCTACATTGGTTTTTTTTTTTTTAATTAAAACTTAAATTAAATGAAAATATTGGGAAAGAAATATTGGGATTTAATTTTAAATTAGATTGTGAGAAGTTAGGATAAAAACGAATATGTAATCCTTTGGTAAATTAGTGCTGGTAATTTTAAATTATTAGGAAGGCTGTTCACTGCCTTGAATTGATCAGAGCTTGTCTTGTACTGCAGTTACGTTATATCTGAGAAGGCTATTGTTCTCCAGTTGGATACGGCTGGGCCAATGAGAGAACGCCGCGGATGTCCATCATAATTGGGAAGAAGGGGAACTATAAAACCGCCAGCTCATAATTTTCCGCCCTTCTTTTGGTAATTATCGTGAATTAAGTTGATTACAGTGCGCCGTGTTTCTAAATTTTTTTCCGCGAGGGATTTTGAGGTAAGCACCAAATTTATTGTACGTTATTTATTTCCAACGGCAGCAGCCAATTTACAAAGACAAGCATAGATGGTAGAATACAGCGGAAAATAAAATTAGTACAATCAGATGAAAAATCTACATAAAGTTATATTGAAATAGTCTTCCAGATCTGATATTAAATTAATCTTGATGTATTTTAATAGGAAAAATTAAATTTATAGAAACTACAGAGCAATCTGCATAACAGATTCTCGATGAACAATAGAGCACAACCCTGTAGAATCATACACGTTCAATATAGATTTTATATTTGGCACGAGACTTCGTTTTTATATAGGAAACTACGAGACTGATGATGGTGCATGTTACTCAATAGAATTTTGGATGATCGATACCTCACAGAGAACATTTTTACATTGGTCTCATGGGTAACCATGATGTGAACAAGAAAATCACAGAATATATAAATTTGTAAACATACTGCGTACAATCATACAACAACTTAACATGAAACATAATAACATATGTAGTCTAACAACGCCAAACCTGTACAACTTCATCACTTACTGCTATGAATGTAGACTTCTGAATAAACCTTAATGAATTAAAACTAGAATCTACATATTTTGAGGAAGATTTAATCTGTAAACTTAAAATTTTGCATGAAGAAATTTCATTTCTACATAACAAATGAGTTTTATAATTGTGCATGTCTATCTATATGATTTGAGTGAGCGTCATTGATGTCTATAACTCGGTACGCTAGCACAATTTATATGTTTCCTGTCGCAGGATCTGTCTGTATGCTTGCAGGATGTATCCAGAATCAAATGAGCTACAGACTTTAAATTTTGCATGCAATCTTAACAAAGCATGTAGTGTGGTGTAGACTCGCCTTGTAGTTAGGTAATAAGCTTAGCTTGTTCTTTAATTGAAGCTTTATGAAAGCGTTTCATTGACATATCAGAGCCAATCACTATAAACATAAAAAATAATTCGAAAGTGTCTGATATAATAGGTAAATATTACAACATTAAAAAAATCCATAAACAAACCTATTGATTTTAGTATTTGATACATGTTAAACAATTTGAAAGTTTTTAAGCTGTGAAATAGTTATTTCTAAAAGTGGAACTTTTATTTCATCCTGAAATCGTTTACAGACGAGCAATCTGAGTTTAATTTTATATACGTTATCACTTTATCAATTTGACAGACACAAAGACAAAGAGATAAACAGATATGGTATGTTTCGATCACCTGATATTATGCTTTAAAAGACTGATTCGTTTCAGTATAGACTCTAGCAATGTAATGTAATGACTTTTTGTGTTGTTCTGTACTGACTCATGTAGTAATGTACTAAAATGTAGTAGCATAATAAATCGTTTAGTGTACAATCGTATAGTGTTGAATGTACTATTGCATAGTTAGTATTCCTAAAGTTAGTTGCAATATTAATATAATAAGTCAAAAAGAGGTAAACTTTGAAATTCTGTTGAAAATAATAATACTATTTTTGGAGTTATTAGACATGTTATTGGTATGCCAGGTCTTAATATGGGTTCCAAGTTTGCATATATTAATCTATAGTAATTGTGTTGATGAAGCATTGGTGTACCGGAAATTTAAATTAATAACACAGTCTATAATATATCGATATTAAACGCAAGTATTTCCATTTGGACATAAACTATTATCAATCAATAACAAACAAGAATAATCTTAAATAAAGTTCTTTTATTCATCATGGTCTAGAAGCCGGAAGCAAATTGCATTGTATAAGCACACAGCCTGCATTGTATTAAGTCCGTATTTGTATTAAAATTTTCTATGCCAGAGACAAAAGATTATTGCTGGAGGTTGAAGACTCTCTAAAACAGTTAAGATATTACTAGAGCTCACATTAAGGAAAGATTAACATGTTGAGATTGTAAGCACGTAGCGCTGCTGTTATTTGAGACAAAAAGTTAATTACACCACTGCACTAGAATAGCTGTTGGGTCGTTAACCGTATCTATTATGTTTAGTCTTCACTGTTTTATCACTTAGATAAGTGTGTGTTTGAATATACTCCACCAAGTTAATTACACCACTGCACTAGAATAGCTGTTGGGTCGTTAACCGTATCTATTATGTTTAGTCTTCACTGTTTTATCACTTAGATAAGTGTGTGTTTGAATATACTCCACCAAGTTAATTACACCACTGCACTAGAATAGCTGTTGGGTCGTTAACCGTATCTATTATGTTTAGTCTTCACTGTTTTATCACTTAGATAAGTGTGTGTTTGAATATACTCCACCAAGTTATCGCTACGCTTTTATTTGTATTCTTTTACTCAATAAGATTTACTCTTATGTTTTACTTTAGTTATTGACGAATAATATCGGTTTTCGTATATACGTCATCGTGATATGTTACAAAAATATATCATCACGTTTTTAAAGTAGAATTCTTTTCTTCATGTTTGAAAGTAAATGAATTTAATATGTTATTGCACCATTTGGAATGGTATCACAAAAATACTTTTCAGTATCCCGTGCTGTTCAGAAACAATCGCTGACAAGTCATTTGGCTTGCAGTCAAGGAAAGATCAAGAAATGAAATTCTTTTTCTGTTTTATGTGAGATTTGCCTCAATTATTTATTTGTGTAACCAGAGTTACAATAAATAGACATATTCGAGTTGTTGTTGGTCCTGAAACCCAACTATCTTTGGAGCCGAGAGCCCAGTTGCACTGTACTAGCACATAATTTTGTTTTTCTTGAAATTAGTTGAGAAATGTCTCTTAAGAAATAAATCGTTCTTCAGCCACGCTAAATTTATGAAGGTGGAAATGAGAGGGATCAAAAGAGTTAAAAATATAAACGATAATGTTGGACACAACATATTTTTCCTACACATTCCATACAATGTTAAAGCCGACCATCTTGTCTATTAAAGAATAAGTAATTATTAAATAATACTAGTTATTTCACCATCAGACGACTAGAAAAAGAGTTTAGATCCAGCTTAACTTCCTTTTAGTGCCCTCAGACTTGATTCCTGGAATTGTGAGTCATTTTAGTTCGAATAGACGAAACAAATTCGGCGACGAAGCTCAAAATGAACTCACACTACATTGTTTTCACATCATAGACACCTAGATTACAAAACATAACAATACAGTGTAATCTAGGTAACGTAGATCTATGGAAGGAAGGGTTAATCCAATGTGAAAATCTGGACGCTGCAACTAAGGGGTAGGTGCAATGGATCTAGACTTAACGTTCACAGTGTAGCAACCCTTCATAGCTACTTTATGTGTAGAAGAAGGGGTTGAAAGTCCACTCTTAGAGCCTGTAAATGGATATCTGGAGCAGATGTAACAGGTATTTACGTGTCTAACGGTGATTTCATGCTAAGGGAAGTTTCTTTACGGTTTCTAGAAAAAGCCTGGCTGTGTGCCCAAACAATGTAAATTAGTTCTTGGCTCCTGAACTGTTGTACTTTATTTTGTTGTTAATTCCATTAAAATTTTATTAATGCTTTATGTTAGAGCCGTCTATTACCAAGACTGTTGTTTAATATTTAATCAGTATACGAATATAGTTTTCTTCTTGAAAGAAACATCCTTTTTGAATTTTAACGACTAAACATTCAATCCATATGATAGTTACAAGGACGTAAATCTACTATCAATTCCACTGATGCAATGGGAGGTATTAACTCTGGTTTAATTTGTCCCTAACTCTACGTAATTGAACTCTCTTGTTTGGTTTGGATTTAGATTTGCAATGTTTTGATTTGAATGAATTACCAGCTGCTTTATATAAAAATGGTTACACTTATGTATCATTAATTAAAGAAGATTAAATGTATTTAATATTAAAATCTAAATGCGCTTCATTAACATAATTGGCTGAGTGGCAGCGATGTATACTCATAAGAGATTTTAACATGTGGTATATTAACAGATTACTGAAACTTTTATGCATTTTTGGTGACTTAGTTTGTAGCATGGACTAAGGAGAAAAGAGCGTATTCTTTTATTATTAAACACTGGTATGAAATCCAACTTATTAAAAAAATGTAAATGCATTATTTGTTAAGATATAATGAGAAGTACTTCATTCGTAGGAATGAAAATGTATTTATATATAGATAAGAATGAGTTTTATGATGGAGCAGGTCCAATCATGAAATTTGGCTGAGCGTCTATCACTCCGTAGGCTACAAAATTTTTTCATATGTCTGCCAGAAGGATAAAAAATGTATATTCTGTAGACTATCTTTATAATGAAATTAGCCAAAAACTTGAAATTTTGTATGCAACCTCAGCGAAGTGTACTCCGACCTACAATACTTGGAGTTGGGTCTTCTTATATTCCAAGTAAGAGTCATGGTACTATCTGTTTAAATCGTTTTTAAGTAAAATTGAAGAGTATCCTGTCACTTTAAAAATTGTGTATCCTTGCAGAAAATGTGTAAAAATCTGAATTTATGCTTTTGATATTATTTTATTTTAAGAGAATCTTTAACAGAATGTTATAAATAGTATATGTTAAGGAGGCGCCATATTGTCACGATCATTCCACGAGTAGACTTAGAAACAAAAATTTTGCGTAAAGTTACCTAAAAATTAATTAAAAATAAAAGGCCAAATTTATGGGAAGAAAGCTGACGTAAGTCTAATACCTGAGATCTGGCGGGAAATATATGGACTAAGACTATTCTTATAAGTACATTATGATTTTATAGTTATGCTTTTACAAAGCCCAACATTTGGGTAATGCGACTCATCAGTTCTAAATATAGAACTACTTAAACTTAATACTTAACTACTACTTTAACTATATAGTATAGTACTATGTCGTATAGTATAGTTTTTGATAATTTTATCAATTTTAAACATCGCAATCAATACATATTATAGCTTTATGATAAACATAATTCAATCTTCCATCTCATAACAATTTTACCGGCACAAACAAGAGAAAATAATAACTGGAAGGACTGTAGTTAACAAGGCAGTATAATGAAGGCCGTGTTGGCTGACGTCATTTCCGACTGACATGGCTGCTCATATCCGGCGAATTTTACTTCGTTATCAAGTAGAACACTGTTTCTTTGTTCCCAACATCGTTTGTTACCTTCACCGTGTTAATAAACTTAAGAATACTAACTCGGTGAGTAATTAAAATGTCTAAGTGTAAACAATAAGAAAAGTAATAATAGAACAGAGTAATTACTTGTCTATTATTAAATATTAATAAAAACACTACTTTTCCAAATTGTTTATTATTTCGGGCGAGGCCTTTCAAAACCAAAGGTTTCATCTTCAGGCAACTCCACAAATAAATATTTACATATTGTTTGTTAAAATTAATATTAAATTAACATATGGTGT
The DNA here is from genome assembly GCF_021130785.1 of Homalodisca vitripennis. Lineage (NCBI taxonomy): Eukaryota > Metazoa > Arthropoda > Insecta > Hemiptera > Cicadellidae > Homalodisca > Homalodisca vitripennis. Next base: position 59,013,355 of record NC_060212.1, read on the forward strand.
AAAATGTAAATACAAAAATTTAGGAAATATTTCAGCCAGTATGAAAAAATTATATTTGACTAGAGTTTAATTTTTGAATAAATTCAGAAGAAAGAAGATTGGAATTTTCAATAGGGCCCTCTTCATTGTTCATGAGTTTTTCTTTACTTCTGTTTATGTATAGTGTTTCCCAAGCATTCAAGTTCATTGGTTTTGTTATTTCTTTTATTAATTTTAGATTTGTAATTGATGTTCTGTGTCCTGATTCAATGCAGTGCTTGGCTACAGCAGATTTGTCAACTCTTCCATATTTTGTGTGTGATAAATGCTCTTTAAATCGTTGTTTTTATTGTTCTTTTTGTTTGTCCAATATAAATTTTGTCACAGTCATTGCATCCAATTTCATAAATTCCCGATTTACTATCATTTGAAATTTTGTCCTTAGGGTTTCCTAAAATTTGGGATAATTTGTTGCTTGTTCTGTGAGTGACAGTTTTATTTGTATGCTTTTTAAAAGTTTTGCATATTTGGTTTGAAAAAGTGCTGTATGTTGTGCAAATAAATTCATGTTTTGTGTCTTCAGGTGGTCTTAATGTTGTCTTATCTTTTCTACTTTTTCTTTTTAAAGCTTGTTTTAGTATATTGTCAATGAGTTGTGTAGTGTAACCATTGAACATAGCAATAGATTTGATGTAATTTAGTTCTTTCTTGTAGTTTTCTGTTGAAAGTGGTGTATTTAACAGTCTATAAATCATTGAATTAAATGTTGCTCTTTTTTGTGCAGAAGGATGGTTAGAATCCCTATTGAAAATTCCAATCTTCTTTCTTCTGAATTTATTCAAAAATTAAACTCTAGTCAAATATAATTTTTTCATACTGGCTGAAATATTTCCTAAATTTTTGTATTTACATTTTACACCATATGTTAATTTAATATTAATTTTAACAAACAATATGTAAATATTTATTTGTGGAGTTGCCTGAAGATGAAACCTTTGGTTTTGAAAGGCCTCGCCCGAAATAATAAAACAATTTGGAAAAGTAGTGTTTTTATTAATATTTAATAATATTTAAAGAATTTCCAATTGCTCCAAGAGTCTACAATTACTTGTCTGTTGACTTGCCAAAAGTCAATATGTGCTTCTAAATATATGCATATTTTTTATGACGATGGAAGGATTGTGAAGGAAACAGGATTTTTCCGGACATTTGCCATCGTTCAGTGAAACAATAAATCAGTAACACTAAGTTTCGAGATCTGTAATAAATCAGTAACACTACGTTTCGAGATCTGTAATCTGATCTCTTATTCAGGTAATAACTAACCTAATACATATTTATTTATTTATTTTATTTATTTTATTCACGGCAATACGCCAATTACAAAACTAAACACACAGTTTGCAGATGGCTGTCTGCAATAATAAAATAAAAGCCATCATGACTACAATTAAAATTATGGATAAATATATAATAAGTAATATTAACAAGATTGTATAGTAAGAAGCTAGATACTTAATGAAAATAACAAACTGGATAGTTGAGTGACACTAAATACCAGAAACGAATACAATTGATTAAAAACATAAGATAGACAACGAAAACACTAATAAGTAACATTAAACAAAATTGTACAGTAAAAAGCTAGATCCTTGAATGAAAATAACATATCTAGATATATGAGTAACACCAAGAACCAGAAACGAAAACAATTGATAACAACATAATGATAGACAACGATAACACTAATAGACTATGAAAAATTAACAATACATACTAGTAACTACTATAAATACGTTAACAACTTGAAACATACTACGGAAAAGATAAATACATAACAATTTAAATAATTAATAACAGAAGATGCGAATACACAATAGCCTAAGAGACGATTAAAATAAAATACAATACAATAAACAATAAAGACAGATATGAGCCTTGTTAACGAAATACACCCGAAATCAGTTAAATGCCGCTGTTGTTTAGTATTTCGATTTGTTTAGTATTTGTTTAGATTTCGAATAGATTTCGAAAGTCAGTGCTCTAAGGATAGGAATAAAGTCCTCAGACTAGAAGTGCTGTCGTAGAAGAAATCATAGTTCGCGGAGACCAGATTTCCAAGCTTGTGCAGACGAGGGATGACGCTGTTCAATTCATGGTTTGTAGAACATGAGGGACGGCAGAAAGAAGTCCGCGGAGCGAGTCCGGCCGGGAACTCTGATGTTGATCAAGCGAAGCAAAGGCAGGACAGTCCAGATCACCAACAAGCACCCTCTGAAGAAATGTCAGGTCGTGCAACTGCCTTCTCACAATGAGAGGATTCAGGCCCAGAAACTCTTCCACAGCACGCACCGGCACATCCAAATACTCGAAACCCAATCTGACCCCGACCACACGCACAAACCTATCCTGAATTCGCTGCAGTCTTTGAATCTGACCCAGTTGATAAGGTGACCACACTACACTGCCAAACTCCAATACAGATCTCACCAAGGACACATACACTGTTTTCATTGCTTCGATGCTAAGTCCCCTTCTTGAAGTCCTGATAACAAATCCGAGCATCCGAGAAGCCTTGTTAATGATTGAGTCTATGTGGTCATTTGGGCTCAGGTTGGCAGACAGGATAACACCTAAATCACGTGTGGAATAAGCTCTCTCCAACGATGAACTATCAAGCGAGTACTCAAAGTGGATATATCCAGCGGAACGATGAAAGGATATGGCGTGACATTTCTTAATATTAAGTTTCATGCTGTTCCAACCACACCAATCGTAGATACTACGCAGACTGACCTGAAGTCTGTGGCAGTCATCAATGGAACTAACAGAAGTAAAGATTTTTATATCATCAGCAAACATAAGGTAGTCAGAATTGATACATTTGGTGATGTCGCTTAGAAAGATGCAAAAGAGAAAGGGGGCCGAGATGTGAACCTTGGGGGACACCCGATGAAGCATGAAAGGGCTGGGAAAAAACCACCAGAAGATCTAACCATTAACATCCGATCGGTAAGGTATGAATGAAGCCAGCGTAGGAGGCTGCCCATAAACCCATAGGCACGTAGTTTCGCAACCAGATGACGAGGGACTCACGGTGTCGAAGGCTTTGCTAAAGTCCAAGTAGATACTATCAACCTGATAGCCGGCGCTGAAGGAAGATCGAATATAATGGTCGTATAGAACAACCATATATTATAATGTTCAACTATAACCTAGTTGAATACATAATATTACAAACTAGGTTAAAATAAATAAATCATACCAAAGCGTTGTGGCACGCCTAAGTCAGGAATCACAACCACCATGTTGTTTGTCAACTTCACTAACTCTAAAAAACATACACTTAGTAAAAAACTATACACAACACTAATCATTAGAACTGATTTACATTTTATGATTAACGAATGATCAGATATCTGTCTGCCTGTACTCAAGCTAGCTATTAATGTGTTGACCTAGAGGATAAAAATTGATTGTAAAACTATCTCTACTATATCTATATCAGTACTGAAACTTGTACACTGTACCTTGGAATTTTTAATTTTTCCATGTTGAAAACAAGAAAAACACAGAATTCAAAATTTTCAAACAGAGTTTATGGTGAAAGTTTTATTAACACTTATGATAAAGTATTGGTTGTTTCACATAAAGCTTGGGAATTTAGCTTAACTTGCAATCATTTACCAGCACGCTATAAATGGTAAAGAGGATTTTTACTGTGTTTCGTAGACTGGGATTACTGATGAAAAAGAAATGGTTGGAGCAAGCATCTCATATAGCAAAAAGTTTCTGTTATCCATAGAATAATATAAACTTTTATGGAAAATACAAAAGTTATCCATAAAACTCCATAACAGGAAAGGGCAAATATGTCCTTAAGTACGTATTTGTCGGTTAAGTACAAATATTTTATTTATATTATACTAACCTTATAAGAAACATTTGAAATTTGGAATCTAAACTGGAAAACAGAATTATAATATGCATTATAAAACTCTACACATAACAAATAATAGATGTTTGCCGGTGAATAATACAGTTTTGTTCATTTACATGGTTTTGCAGACGCAAGTGTACGCGGCTTGTATATACATGTGCATAAAATAGGTATAAGGAATCGTAACAATAAATCAATGTTTTATATTATACATACATTTATTTATTTATATCAAAATAGAAAATGGGCAACATTGGTCCATTGGAGTCGCTCTCCAAGGCAGGATGTTTCCTGAAGTCTCCCATCCTGATCATAAGTCTGGCGAGGTATAGGTAATTTGATGCTTATAAATCACACCTACCCCAAAAAATCATTATTATTAATACAGGACCAATATTATTTCATTATTGATCCATGTGATTAGAAAAACTGTTATCGGTATAATTACCGATATTATTATTATCTTATTAAAATAAGAGAAATCTATAATCTTCAGATGAGAATGTCAGATAGATAACCCCTTCTTCGCTTTTTTTGAAGCTTCATTGTAAACATTAAACTTCTTCTTACTATTTTCATATATCTCAAAGATAACTACATTAAATTTGCGAAGATTAGATAAAATAATAAAGAAAGTGGTTAGAGCAGTACCAGATGTACATTACTGAGAAGGACAATATACGGAGGGTTAATTGGATCACCGCAGAAAATAGGAGGAACCGGGTTACATGGTCATTGATCTATTAGTTTTCCCCTAGCATAATTAATTAGGAAAGGGAGTATACTTAATTAAATAAACGTCAACTTGTGTCATTGTTATAATAATAACGATACTAATCCAGAAACATTAAAAACATCTAAGTCGAAAAAATAGTGGAATATCACAAAAGATTTCACTGAAATACGTCTCCAAAGATTTTAATACATTAAACAATTGCTTATATTAATTTATAAATTAAAATTAGTCTATAATTTATATTATAAGCGTATATATTTAAATTATCTGACAAAATTACATTTGAAACATTTAATTTTACTGTTAAATTTATCTGAGTTTTTCATGGCTCATAAGAAGTTTTGTTTTGTGTTATTGCAATGATTACTTTTGTTTCAAATGTGTTACACGCACACACACACACACACACACACACACACACACACACACACACACACACACACACACACACACACACACACACGTTTTACCTCTTACACGCGCGGTCCACATAGAGTCACAAGTGAATAATCATTAAAAAAAGACATATTCAACAAAGGAAATTCAACCACCGCAGTATATAAAAATTGGATTTCAAATTAAATGGTCAAATTATTGAACGATTTACCTCAGGAGTACTCACGTATATCTTAATGTCTACACATTTAAAGCATTTAGGTTTTGATTTTCGTTACTATTTTTGTTAACATGCAAGTCAGTGGACTTTTTAAGTTCCGTTAAAAATGTAATTAGGCTATTTAACTATGTTATATAATTATAAAACATCATCCAAATGAAGCTAACATGCTATAGTGCTATTCAGATGCAAAAATGGCAGTAATAGTAATCTTTAGACTGATCTTGACAGACATTCTCTAAGTTTCACTAAACAGCTGATTCGAATACTGTGGAGCTATTAAGTGGACTAAATATTTTGTGAAGTTTTAACTTTATGCCCTTACTAACTTCATAGTTATAATGTTTTCCATAAAAAACAAAAACAGACACATGGTAACTTGAGCAGGGTAAGACTATAATTTTTATGTATTTTCTTACTTATTTTTACTTGGAAAATGAAATCTTGAAGTTCTATAGAAAATGCGTGGACGCCATGTACGCCAGAATCTGGTTTTCTCCAAAACTTTCCTGTTTTATGAAACTAATGTTATAATCGGCTGATACTCATTTTGCTGATTCTAATTTTTGCATTGTATCTGATTCTCAGATACAATGCAATGCATTTATGTCAAAGATAACAAGTGCAGAAATATTTGGATACGATCTTTCTATACGTAATTAAAAAAATACAGTCTACCGTAATTCATTAAAACTTATGGAAGCATTTGTTGCAAGTAATTTATAACTGGCAAAATAATTTATATGGCGGCGTGGTACAAAATGGTCAGTGAATGACGGCCACTAGTGAAATAAATGTGTGGTTGGAAGTTTATTGATAGCGGAAACATTACATGTTGTGAGACGGGGTTGTGGATGCAGACAAAATGGGTGTCACACCCGTGGTCAGTCTGGGAGAGAAGCCAAATCATGGCGGATCACACAGTCCTTTCAGTGTGTTGGGGTTTGGTGTTATGGGGTTAAGTTTGTACCAATAGCTAAAAAAACGCAGATAAGTTTAAATATTTGTATTTTAAATTAATTTCAACGTATTATTTTCTATTCTACTTATGGGAAGATATAATTTTCAAAAAGTACAGTTTTCCTGAAAGAATGTAAGAGTGAATCTTTTTAATTTTTCAGGTAAAGTTATTATCCAATGGTCCTTTTTTAGACCTAATTTGAGTCAGTAAAAAAGTGAAATTTACTATTTAAATAAGTCAATAAGGAAAAAAGTTTTCGTTTAAATCATTCACTGATATCAATTATTCAACTATAACATTCACTAAATAAACCAATTGTGACTAGTGACACATTGCACAATGTATTGTGCCCGGCTCATTGTGAGTGCGAAGGTCCCTAGGGACATTACGTGTACCTATCATAATCAGCTGATCGATTCCTGGCGTTCATTATGGTTACATAACAATTTTCTCCCTTTAATAGTTTGAAAATACACTTTTTCTGACTAGTTCACTAAGTAGACAGTTTGTAAATTATTTAAAATACCTTATTTGCAAAGATCAAGTAGAGTTTACTAAAGTTGACATGTGCAGTTTAACATAAAATTGTTCAATTACTTATGGATCTTAAAATATATAAACAGTATATTGCATATTGCTGCACAATTATAGTGATGTGATCAGACAGGTTTCATGAGTAGTGTGAGGGGGGGGAGGAATAGTTTTCACATTCTTAACACAAACTGTACTACGAAGAAGATCACAAACATGAATTCACTAAAATATATATAACTAGTACCAGAAACCTAATCAACTTTGTATTGTTTCTATCCTTTACTGGTGTAAAGTTTGTGGTACTTTTTGAGTAGGGTGTATTAGATAATATTACTTATGCCCGTTTAAAGTATTAAATTCAATTATGTAACGTTTCGGAAGTTTTCGTATACTTATACGAATAATTGTACGAAACGTTCAATGCGTATTGACTGTGAAATAAACAATTAATGTGGTTTTAAGAGCTGCTAGGAATTACAAGCTGTTTACGTACACTAACCAGACCCTACACTGTGTGCCTGTATACGTACACTAACCAGACCCTACACTGTCTGCCTGTATTATCATGGATACTCAGGTGTGATGTATAATAAGGTGTCGTTTTGGGAATATATGAGAGTTACCAAGGCAATGTTTACTGTTTACTTTCGAACTCAGTAGAACCTTTTTAAAATAGCTCTTTAGTCTTTTAACATTCTTAAATACAGTTCATAAGTATATTATTTTTTAGACACGTTAGTACCAATATATCTAATAAACACTCTCTGACGATGTCGATGGCTACATTATAGTTTTATATATGTAAATTGGATAAATAAATAAATATAAATGTAAATCACTTATGTTCTAGGTTCAGTGAAGAACTTGAAGCGAGTGGGCAGATAATAATACTTGTCTTTGTAGAGAAAACGTAAACTCTAAACTAAGTTAAAGTACAATATGTAAATGTAACTGATCTAAACTGAGCTGACTAAAACTCTCTCCATGAGCTGTGGCTGGGATTCAGCTCATCGTTCATTCATATATACGCTATGAAGTATTCTGCGATCGCTAAATTCAAATTTTATTGAGAGCGCTCGTCTTTACTTATATTACATGAATTATGTATAAGTTCCTTAGTAATAGCTATATTTTACACAAAGTACCGCTATAGGTGTAGTTTAGATTGATCAATTTACAAAGTTATAATTTGTGTCTTTGTGCAGATTTAGGGTCAATATTATTAAATATATTTCTGCCCCTGTCAAGAATTATCCGTAGAAACACTTTTAGTTTTAGTGCTTTATTTCATACAGAATATATTTCTATGAGAGTTAAGTTTACTGGGAGTTAAACGAACAGGTGTTTATTTCCTTGTGGGAGTTGAGTTAATTACGAGAGTTGGTATAGCAGCCGGATCAGATCACGAAATATTTAAGTTTACCGGATGATTAACTTAATCGGGAGTATAATCCTATAATTCTTCACGAGAAGAATACATCTGCCGGAGGTAAAATTATAACAAGTGGAGTCAATAATTTTATTGGATGTGGATGTCACCTTTAATCAATACATTCCTAATTTTAAAATGTATATATTTTGGTGACACTAAACATATAGAATCGGTGAAACGATTGGATGATAGTCAACCAATCTATTAATTATACCTGTTGATCACAACATATATAGCCATTACTTAAATCGTGAACCTAAGTCTTTACAATTTTTAAATAGTAACTTAATTATGAAAATTAAATGACTTTCCAATTGTCAAACAGTTTAGATAAACAAAATTGAACACAGAAAAAGTTTTTACAGTCAGCTTTTTGTGTAGTTACGTCTAAATCTTCTGGAAAATATCTTGGCTTCAGCTTTAACACAAAAACAAATGGTGATTTAATTCGTCAAAAATATTCAAATATAATTAGGTAAAGTTTATTATGAATGCATTTATTGACTGTGCAGTACAAAAAATAATATTTAGGGATTATTTTAAGTTATTCTAAATATAATTTTAAAATTAAAGTCTAAGGGCTTTATTGTGAAGAGCTGTGAAAACGTTTGCATTGTTACATTTATTTTTAAATAAGTAAAGTATTTTCGATTGCTACGTGGTATGGAAAGGACGCCGAGGGCAGCCAATAGTAAAATAAATGTGTGGCTGGAAGGTTATTGATAGCACAATCATGACATGTAGGGTGGGAGGCTTGTGGCTGGGGACAAAATGGTTGTCCCACTCCTCGTGGTCAGCGTACATTCAGTGAGCAGTCAAACTGTGTTGGGTCACGCCAGATATGTGCTTGTGTTGGGTTTTAGTGGTAAGAGCTTGCGTTTCATTTTATGTTAAAATGAACACGCACAAACAAGCCTATTTATTTTCTTAGTTTCCGAAACACGAGTAGTTTACATTTGATATATTTGAAGAGAAGCGCATTTTAATATCTTATTGACGAAAGATTTAGTAGCCACAGAGTACATTCGAGAGGCCAATTTGAATAGTACTTTTGATTTTATAAGTAACATAAATAAAAGTATGACAATGTTATTTTTGACGATTTCTAAGAGTCCTCATTCAAACTTCTTTAATGGAAATGCAGAGTTTGATAATAGGAAATAAAGAGTTCTGCACATTATTAAACTTTTACGTTTAACTTCATTTTGCTACAACATATTTTAATGAGCAAAATTAATTGAATTTTATCTTCTTCATTTTGGAGTTATGTAGTTATCATGAAATTTATGAAGCAGAAACATAAAAATGAAAATTTATGTTTGATTTTTTGGTCTCGCAAGCAACATAAATACACAATAACGAAGACTATTACTGTTAATGAAACCTGGAACTTTATCTACTTCAAAACAGTAGTTGCGCAGCTCTAAGTATATAAATTAGTAATAGTTTTAGAAAAAAACAACACTTTTCTTCTTCATATAATTAAGTTCTTACTATTTTAATAAGGAAAATTAACATAACACTTAGTAAACCGGTAATGGCTAATACAACTGGTGTCAATGATGTACGCAACACAGTATTTATATAGAGTTACGTACGGCCCATCTCGTACAATGTATGGAAATTGGTAGAGCGTCATCAGTATTTATAGACGTTAACGACACAGGAGACAGACGGTAGGTGTTGTCCAGTAGTTGTAGAAACCCTTCTGGCAGCTTGGTAAACATTGAAATGTGGTTGATTTTCATATAGCTTCATAATAAAACTATATAATAGATGGTTTATTTTCTTTCTTGAAAACTATAATTTGCATTAATCTTAAACTATAACCAATCACTTCTATGCTCAGATTTATTTTTTACTTAACCTTATTCACAGTCTACGAAACATTATAACGCTCAAACATATTTCTATTTAGCCTTATTTCAGTCACAAAAACTGTTATAATTTGTTTTATACATATTTTTAATTTATAAAAATACACATATTCCATTTATTGCTGATTAAATTAAATTACTTCAATGTTTTCGTTGATTAATAGTCCAAAAATGTTATTTTAATGAATATTATACATAAAAAAGAAACAACAGTTATATTTTTCATATAAATTTCTATTTATCTATATAAAAATCAAAGGAAGATTCTGTAAGTGTGAATACATGGTGATACATACGTAAACGTGTTCTGTAGCTATGACAACCTATAAGGCATAAACCGAGTATTTGCCTAAACATATGCAACAGTCAGTTACCTAGCCAATGTCGTAAATTAAATATTTACAGGGAAACGTTTGGTAAGGAAGATATAAAATATAAATTAACCTAACTAATGAGTGCTGAAACTTTACGTTTATAGCAGAAGTTTTGACTCGGCTTTAGGCTGATATCATCCATTCTGGCAGATGAAGCCGGAATCAGTAACGATGATTTTGAATCAAAGATGCAGTGAGACATTATTACAATGGAAATTTAAATATATGTGGATTCCTATTTAAATTAATACTATACAATTAGTAATGAACTAATTTAATCTTCAAGACATATTTTTAGTTATTTGAAATTACGTTACATAACAGCATTATTGAAAGTACTTATGTTCAATTAATATAATGTAAACTGCTTTAATAGAATAAATTGAAAGCCATATGATTTTTCAAGTTAATTTCGTCATCAAGGTACGAGTTTTTCTGAGTTTTAAGGCGAAATGGAAGTAAGTTTTCATAAGGATACAAGGAGTCTTCTACTAATTTAATTTAAATGGACCGTTGTTACATAAGAGTTGGAACTGAATACTGCTGACAACGGATACAAGCTTCTGTATGAGAATTGAATTAGGTAGTACCGGAGTAATGTCGGTCTTGTAGAGCATTAGTGTCTCTAAACTGTTTGAATAATTTGCATTGTTTCTGTGTGGATATGTACAAAAGACTCCATGTACAAAACTATCTCTGATTTTGAAACTAACAAAATTATAAGAGATCATTTTTGGAATAGCCTTACCAAAGTCTAATTCAATACGGTCTAAATTAAGACGTTCAACGAGAAACGTTTGTCTTTGTTATAGAGAGATCGAATCAGATGTTTGTCTAAACAACGTCAAACACATCTAACGGATTTTCATTTTATTTACATGCTATAAAACAGGATTTATTTTATTATTTTTTATAATATTACAGCAGTTCACAAAAGTTCCATAACATACATCAGTTGCTTGAGTTTAATCTACAGGACACCATTTTCACTTCTGGTACACAAATAATACTAATTTATGGGTTATATGGGTTATACCCACAGACAGTATTCTCCTCCATCTGTACCAGGTTATCACTTCCTGTATATTTCAAATTAAATTGAATTGAATCTAACGAACTTCCATTAATACTCTGTCGGTCGCTAAACAAAAATTCTGTAAGTGTACAGTAGAGGTTACTGTACACAGAGTGGGGATGAGTAGTAAGTTAGTGACACTCTGTGATTGGGGAATAATTGTTTTTAATGCGAGAAATAATAAAGTGGTTGTGTAAATTTTGTTATAGCTATTAGGACTAACTTTAACTACCACACATTGAACATAATAAAAACATTTGTATCCCAATAATTTGGTTCGTCATTGTCATTCACCATGACAGCTTGAATGTTAAAAAATGTAATTTTTGTCATGAGATCCGTAAGTCAATGTTCTCCCTGGGTTGTTTTGTTTTCTATGTGGGTTACTGCTTTTTGTTTGTTTATTTATTTATTAATATTATATTATATTTATTACATTGTTATTATATTATATTTATTATTTAACGCTCATTACATTACTATTATATTATTTATATTGTTTATTTATATATTTTGTGTGAACATTTATCTTGTTGAAAGTTTTCAAAGGTTGTATTTATCCTTAATCTACAGTTGCTGTACCAACTGTTATAATTATGCTGCCTTTGTTACATTATAAAGCATTGCCATATAACGTGGATGTCGATCTCTATTAAAAATTTGGCAAAAACCTTAATAGTTAGATCCTTTGAATATTCTTGGCTATACACTCTGTGAAGCCTATAAACACATTATATTTTTGAAAATTTGAAAGAATATTGATTGGTTATGAACGTCTCTCCAGTTATACGAAGAGTAAGAAATCTTTCTCTTACTGGCTTATAGTGACGCCAGCTTATAGTGACTTCAATAGAGTGATCAATGAAAAGTGAGAGGATACTAACTGAAGGCGCTGGATACCCGATTTACCTATTTGAAGTTATAAGGTTCTTACTACAGAAGATAAATGAAGCCGGTTAACTTGCTCATTCCGTTTCATTTGTCAATATCAGTTGTAAGACATACGTAATTATTAGTAAAATAAAATTCATAGAATCAATGTACAGATAGTTGCTGGAAAGGAAGTCTTGTATCTTGTACAATTCGAGACAAACATCCTCCGGATGTAAGTGGATACGCACATCCGCCCAGACACCGATGGTGAACAAACAGGAAATGCTTGCTTAAGCAGCGGAAATGCTTATATATAAAAAAAACCGTGCGACGATGTAAGGGGCAGCCATGCTGATATGAAAAATTGGTACTCACCAATTATGATGGAGAGATTTGGCAGAGGCGTGGTCATGAGCTGGCGGGAGAATAACATCAAAACTGAAGAACAAGGAGGAGAGGAGAAAAATCGAGGACGGGAATTCGAAAAGCGACGTTCGGGAGTGCTAGTGCTTGTGTTCGTGTGCGGAAAAAAATCTCTAGGCGTAATAAGTGTGATGTGAAATAAAATGTAAGTAATTTTAGGAACTTAGTATATATCAGGGTTCATTAATCATTTACAATTCCATATCTATTTAAATGTTCACAATTTCGAAAATGTAAATTCATTTAAATGTTTAGCTATTTTAAAAGAAAGTTTCTCACGTTAGTCCATGAACTCATAATTATTGCAACACTACAAAATTACTAGTAAATGTTATAATGAATTAAATTAAAAATAAATTGTAATGAATAATTTAATATTAAATATGTCTTCAAAGTATTAAGGTATTAAAATTTGTGCTTAATATGTCGGTTGACGCAATCTATTGTTAATTAAAATTTTTTATCAATTTAATGAGATGTTGTCAAAAATAAAATATGTGTTGGTTCATTTGAGGGTATTGTACTGCCAATCTAACCTATTATTAAATCCTCTCACAGCAACCCTTGCTCATAATATGTCACAACCTTAATCTTAAACTAAACCAAACTTAACAACCTTACACAGTATATTGACTTAAACTAAAGTATTCGGTATTGCTTTCAAATTTTGAATAAAAGATATAACCCTACTTAAACCACCTTCCTGTCTATTTTGATTGACTCTACTTACAATACTACTTACTTACGTTTATAAAAACCTTGTGAGAGTAAATATTTCAACAAACCTTGAAATTGCAGTATTTATTATTCTATTTACAAGGTTAATATCTGCCTTCAAATATGCTGCTCCTTTGGGAAGGCAGAGCACGAAATGGGTTAGTGTAGACTTTTAATTTTGAACTAACTTATAAAATACCATGTTTAATCGTCAAATAATGGTTTGAGAACATACTCGATTAATTTGGAGTCATGCTTGAAAAAATAAACATGAAGTTACTTAAAATGAATTAATCAGTTCATATTTCATTTTTTATGTGATAGCGTTTTAGGGGAGATATCTTTTTAAGTTTATACAAAATATTGAGCTGGTGAAGTGGCTTACCACGTCTGTCTTGTTATACTCTGCAACCTATAACTCTCGACGAGTTTGAGTGTACAAATTCAATGGGTTTAATTTTAGTCGATTAGTTTGTGAAATATATTCAGAAAAACATCCCGTTGTATATTACCTTATTATTGCTTCGCGAAAAAGTGAAATGTACGTTTAATAACCTTCGTATGAATACAGACAACTGGAAAAAAAATCAATAGAAGTAGATAACAGTCAAAACATAATCTCATCGTGTGCAGATAAAATATTAATAATTCATCATCATATTGGACAATGGTAAACGATATTATTCAGCAATGCGGTCGACCTTTGTGATTTGATTACAAAGTCTATTGTTTTTGCAAAATAGACCATTGTTGCATCTCTTTATTGTGACTAGCTATTGTTTATTGTACAGTGCTAGACAAAGTAGCAAACCTAAAGCAACTTATAAGTTCATTTTGTATATGTCTTAATACAGGTAAAGCATATACACGCATAAAACTAATATTTTTATATTCTGGCTCATAACAGTTTTTTCTAAAAAAAGAAAAAATGTGCTTAAATAATTTAATGTATTCAAAAACTATGTTATATTCCAGTACGATATAAATTCACTCTAAGTTCGAAGACTAAAAAAATCCACTAACTTTAATTCGTAATCTCAGTTATAAACTATCCCTAATAGTATTGAGCAACCCTAGTTTGTAGTGATAAGAAAACGAATTTGGTTTCGAAAATAATTGTCACAAGTTACTCGTACATCCAATTTACAAAAACCATTCAGAAGTCAAAACAAGCCATAACTTATGAACAAAAAGGTATGTTTTATGATTTTTGTAATAGTCAGTTACAAAATGAACACTCTGTGTTTGAAGAAATCAATATAAATAAACACCTAACAACGATAAGTTATAAAACTGAATGTCATAACATAATCTTGACCAAATGAGTGTATACTGTATTTCAGTTGCGATATTCCTTTGAAAATATGAGTATTTGTATAAGGCTCCAAACAGGGGTACAGTTTAGAAACGTGCCTCGCAAAAATGGAGAAAATTTCTAATTCAATGGCCTAGGCAGAGTGAACATTCTTTTTTTGATTGATGCAAAAAACGCAACGATGACAGTAAATTTAATGCAATATAAAACTTTACTTAATGGGTATTTAAATGAATCCAAATACCGGTAAAGCATATACAACTTATAAAAGTAATATTTTTATATTCTGGCTCATAACAGACTTTTCTTAAAATAGTGTGCTTAAATAATTAAATAATTATTTTATTATACTATTTATATTTATTTATTATATTATATATACTATTATTATAAAATTATATTAACAATAAAAACAAATATTCGCACCTAAAATTATAATAATGATATTTGATTTCCGGTGCCAACTTACTGTAATTTGGTCTCTAATACAACTCAAAAGGTTGAAATATTATACTGTTTATAAGCGACCATGGTCTGACAGTAATACAGAGAATATAGGGTTGAGAGAGAACCCATTTGTACAACCGGGCAACTGTATAATATTTACTGTTTATTTAACCGCATGATAGCTTGTACAGTCTGGTGTATTCACACCAGTACTCCAGTAAAATTAATTTCAAATCTTTAAACGGACATTGAAATTGAAAATGTGAATTATAAATATAATACTAGTGGTTTGTATTTGAAGGGGTTTTGGATCTCAAAGTCACATTAGACCATATTGATGATAGGATTTACGTTTCTCATCAGTTCTTGTTTAGATATGTCAGATCCTACAAGTGTTAATTTTCTGTGCATCACACGAGTTAAATTCCTTTAGGCAACAAGAGAACAGGAAGATTTTATGATCGTAAGGAAGATTTTAAAAGGGGAGTCCCAAGAGATCCCTTACGAATATCCACTAGATTTTTTATTTTTGAAAGATATTTCGATTCAAAAACATTTTAATTTCAAAATTATGTTACCAGGTCATTTAGCGAAGGCATTGGCTGATGATTTACATTCAATGTATAATTAGTAGAATTTACTTTATTAAAAAATTAAACAAGTAAAGATACTCAAGAAAGTTCTTGATTTAATATTAATATTAAGCCTAAAAATGTTTTCTTAACTGATTTGGAAGTTTAGGTATGGTCTGGGATTAGTAATTTTACTGTGGAAAACTATTTAGATCATATTGGGAAAAGTTCTCATTCCACTTCATATCATCATAAGCATATTTGTGTTTACTGGTATCAGGAAGGATTGTAATATCCGCCAAAGTAGTACACAAATGTATATTTTCCATACACAGGAAAAATACACAAACGCAAACACCACAATAATTTTTATTTCCGATTTTACATATATTTTCCTACCCATAAATTGAAAATCTACACATCAGCATCAAGATAGCCCAATAACTTAAAGGGCATTCCAAGTTCTCTGCAGATACGGCTCATGCTGTATTCATGCGACCACATCAACAGGCTGCCTGTAAACTAATTTCACCAAAATGCTCCCTTACCCTATCTACTAGGTTTTATTTCAATATTTATATTTCATCCATCTATAAGCTGAGTATTGAGTAAATCTATTTTTTCCAGACTGTTCATGTTAAATATCTTGTAAACACACTTATTTACACGACCTTTCTTCTCCATGGTACTTAGTTACTAGCATGTGTTCAGGATGGAATTCCCTACACATACTTTTATTTATTATAAGCAATAAATGAAAATCGGTATATTCTGTACAGTCAGAATATATAAATCAGAACAAGGTAACACCAAAACTATTTGAGGTCTATAGGTGTATATGAGAGACCAAATGAGTGATTTACTACATTTTTGTCTAGTATATTTCCTAAACAAAATACCCAACAAACGTTAACTTTGTTATATTGTTTATTACAGTCACATAACAAGATAGCTGGACGGCCATTGTGTCACCTGATTTATACCAATCTGAACTCCCAAGTCGGTCGTGAAACTGGAGGCACTATATTACAGGCTTCCTCGTAAACTTTGCGGTCTTGTTACTAAAACTTCAACGTCAAAAGAATCAATTTTCTCTCGGTATAATTTCTTTCTACAATATAATTATAAAGGTAAAAATATGAACTAAAATACGGCCAATGGAACTCGAAACGTATTTTCTAGACTGATAGGGATTCTAGGGTATGAATCTACTATATTATGATTAGAACACAATTAATTCAAGCTAGAATTTTGAGCGGCCGCTATACACCTATAAATCCAAGGTAATTAAATTGAAGGGTTTGAACAAGTCGATAATGAGATATAATATTTTATTCTAGTAAATTACATCTGAATGCAAAAACTTAACTCCTGACTACACAGATATCTATACACCACTGTAACGTGTCTATAGTAGGGTTATCTTCTATAAACCAATTACAACTATTTTTGTTTTAGTATAAGAGCGATCAATTGTGTTCTGAACTAATAACCCTAAGAATGCACAAATTCTAAGAATGCACAAGTTCCAATGGAATTCAATAATTAAACTCTCACCTGATCATCACATTGACATCATTCATATGTGCCAAAGCAATCGTTTGTTGGGTCTTCTGTCACGTACAGCTAGAAGTGGCCTATCTACACACTCCATCATCTCAATCTTATATAAGTCTCTTCTACGTCCGATCTTAGAATATGCTTCAGTTGTTTGGAACCCCTACTACCAACATCACATTATCAGGCTTGAAAAGGATTCAAGGGAGATTTGTTGGACTCGTTGGAACTACATTGGGCTTTCTTTTCCATGAGGTCCCTGTCGATGACGTCATGAAACAGTTCAACCTCTGCCCGCTGGAAGTTCGCCGTGAGCTTGCTGATCTAGCTTTTCCTCTCAAGGCTTATCAATGGATCCCTTGATTGTCCCTGATCTTCTTGCCATGATAAACTTTCGAATTCCACGCACTACCAGGTCAACTGAACTCTTTGTTCGCAAATATTATCGACAAACTACCTGAAGAACGGACCCATGGCCAGACTACATAGCGTTGGAAACTGCGTTTCCTGCCGAGCTAGACCTGTTCTGCACGAATCTGAAAACACTGAAAAAGAAATGGGTGTCCTTATATGTGGATTGAGGGGAATGTGGTTAACCCAAGCTGTCTAAACTCTTTGCTACACTATCCACCACCTTCTGCAGCTCAACATAACTCTTCCCCATCCACTGACCAAACTTCCTTTGCCTTTACTTTGAACCCTTCCTGCCATTTTTCTCTCTCTGACCTACATAACTCAGTTCATGCTCTTTGTTGTTACTTATAAATATACTGTGCTTAAACTTGCACTTCGGTTGTCGTAGTTTATATTTTTGTGATCTAATTAATGGATTTGTTGTAACGTCATATTATTATTGTTGTGTATATATTGTTGGTTTATTATATTTTTACTTATATATTGCAATTTACTACATTGATATAGCAAATTGTATTATTATGTTATTACATACCCGTATTTATTATTATCATTATTACATATTCTATAATTATGTTATTTTTAACACGTTTATATAATTGTTTGTAAGTTATCTTAAGCATGCAATTTTGTTTCTTTGTATCCATGTATGTTTGTACCAATTATTCGCATGTCATCAATTCATTGTATTTTTAAAATGGGCATTGCCGTTGGAATGTATAAATAAATAAATAAATAAAAATAAACTCAGTATAAAAAATTAACTGTAATTTTAATAAAAATAAGAAATCAATAATACAGCAACGCCAAGCTACCTTTCTTTTACTTTGAATTTATTCTCAATTAAAATCTTATTTATAAACCCATCAAAAGTTCACAAGTCCAGTCTTAAAATTAACAATCAATCAGTCATTCAATAATTGTGTCCTTCAAGTTCTCAGGGCTAATTTTTTTTTAACACAAACTCAAAATAAAAATCTTCATTAAAACTTCAAAATAAAATAATCTTCTTCAAATATAAAATGAAACAAATAATAAAATAATACTTCTTCTCAAAATAAAAAATCAAACAAATTAAGATAATATTAATATTTAATATATGAACAAAGACAATGTCCAACCAGTTAAAACTCAAAATTGTATTCAATTTCAAACTACTTATTTTCTCTAAATTTCCAATTTACAAATTAATTGAATTATCCAGAATTAATCCGCTTGGCTTTGAAAGGTTAAATTTAGGAACTTGTTAAAATATCTATAGAATCTCAGAAACATTAAATGAATTTTCTTTTTTTAGTAGGCTATTCCTGATTAAACCAAATTGAACAGGAAAATATCATCAAGTAATTTTCTATTTCAATATTAAATTCTAACTTTCACAGTACCTCACAAATCTGCTGAAGACTTCACCAAGTAACCAAAAAGACTATTAATAGATTAATTAATTTAAACTTGAGGACTTTAAATTTTGAAAAGTAATTTTAATCTTAAACTCAACCTTCTTCCCGAAAAATCAATACGGCAAGAGTAGGTATCACTTCTACACGTACTTCTCTCTCTGAGCACACAGCAAAGAATCCCCTGAAAAACGTGGTTGAAGCCACCGGAAGGATCTCGAAGTCCCTCCCACCATCTAATCAACCTAACACTGCCCAATCAAAATTGAGCAACACAATGTCTGAGTTGAATGGTACCTATCCAACCCAGACCTGTAACCTATGCTCAATACCTAGATACAAAAGGAAGCTTCTAGCATTCCTTCGAACCCGAATTGACAAGAAATTCAGCACTGCTGGAAGGCTCACAATCTTACAATTCAATTATTATGTTAATTCACAATTCTCTTAATAAAAATATAAAGATTCCTATAAATAATTAAATAATATAGGAAGCATCCTATAACCACTATCCCAACAATTTGGTGTATACTTTAAGAAATGAAAAATATTAATAATAAACGTGGGTGCTTTATGTAATCGAGTCATGTTTCTTTTTATATAACCACTGAAATAAAAATTGACATGAAAGTTGGCTAAATGAGAAGAATGATTAAATTTTCAAGAAATAAGAAGTGCTTTTAAATTGAAACATTTACAGGCGGTGATCTGCGGAATAAACGATGACGCACCGTTGGGTTAAAGTGGGATGTATAATAAATGTCCGTTTGAATTGTAGTGAATCTCTCTCCCGATTCTCCACTTACATCTTCTAGCGAGGCCATCATTAGCTTTAGACAAGTCTTTGTCATTGGATATGAAAAATTATTTCTTCCTGAACATTTATTACGTATAACAGATCTTTGATACCCTATTATAAGGTGGTTGTCACTGGCCTAGCTTCTATGGAATTTCGAGTTTTCACTTTGAATAAAATTATTAGAACCTAATTTGCACCAAAATATTAGAATATTTATCCATCAGAAAATGAGTTATAATGTATTAAATTTTCCCAGGTTAGCGACACAACAGCTCATCACCTGAGGAATATTGAGTGAAAAGTTAAATAATAATAAGAAATTACTTTCTACAAAAGTATTAGCAACTTAACTCTTCAAGAACAGAAGTTATAGAATATTTAATTCT
Organism: Homalodisca vitripennis; assembly: GCF_021130785.1. Taxonomy (NCBI): domain Eukaryota; kingdom Metazoa; phylum Arthropoda; class Insecta; order Hemiptera; family Cicadellidae; genus Homalodisca; species Homalodisca vitripennis. The sequence goes on from NC_060212.1 coordinate 59,033,779, forward strand.
GCTGGTGCATGTCGCTGACTGACCACAGTGAAATTTTAAGTTGACATTTTCACAAAATGTAGTTTCTACTCATTTCGATCAAAGCAATAGAATTTGTATCCTTCAGGAACAAGAGTTGTACCATTTCCAATTTTCGCTGGGACAGCAAAGCGCTATCTACTTGCTAGTCTGCTCTGTTGCTTACGGAGAATGATTAGTATTGTTGAATACTGATTAATTGGTACAAATTATAGGTACGCTATAATTCCTTTTCCTGATGTGTACAGATTCCAGTTCACCGTTATTATTTGGTATAAATTATTAAATATTTATCAATTCTAACTATTGCATAAGTTTCATTGCGAATTGTCTCTTGTGGAGGCTATAAAGTTGATAGCGTGCTGCTGGCCCGGCAGAATTGAATTTACTATAAGTGCTGTTCTCGAAGGGTACAAATACAATACGTTAGTAGAAATTACGTGCTGCTTTTGAAAGCTAGTGTGGGCCCCTCCATTGCATATCAGGCTCATAAATTTGAAACTTCTGTAGTTGTTATCTTAATAAAGTGGTTTTACCTACCGTCTAGTTTTGAATCAAAACTATCGATACTTTGAGCATTAATGATTGTTATCTAAATGAATTCGTCGAACATTTCGACTGCAATCGTCCTTAAAAGAATCAATTTAATCCAGCAATATCGTTTTAGAAAGACAAATATTTAACTCCCCCTCAGTTGTCATACATACACAATAATAACAAATGGATAGAAAGTTAGTTTCGTTATCTATGTAATGCGCGTGAATAAAGTTTAAAAAGCGTCAAGTACCATATATAGACCTTGAAAGTAGCTACTTTTAATGTATATTTATTGGTTTGGCGGTAATATAGCTGTTTTATATACACGGAATATAACAAGCTTATGAAAAATACTGCAGATATATTACTGAAAATACGAAACAACTAAAAATTTACGCAATTAGTCTATTTTTGAATCGTGGTAAGACAAATTATTTTAATATTTCTTCATTAGTAAATGTATACATATTTGTCATTTAAAGGTCCAAAATAGCTGTCAAACATGATTCTTTTGACACATTTATGCAAGATATAAAAAAAAAAAAAATTATAGGTGGAGTAATTGAGAGACGTAACCAGAAATATGTCGTAATTGGTTAGCTCTGATAATATAAGATCGAGGGCAAATGTGCTATGGCAAAGCGTATGGCACTCGACACTTTGTCAAGGTTGCCGAGGTGGGACGCCGGGCTGTGTCATCCTTTATTCATGCCTGGGATCGCAGGGGATACTTAGTCGGGTCCATAGCAGTATTTGAGACTATTTGTTTTAGAATACTAAAATACTCATAAAACCTTGTTATGTGGTATACCTACAGATTATATGAACAAAGTTTATCGTAATCCGTCCCCTAACTTCTCTGCTTGTATCATTAAGGTAGATCCTTATTGGTGATCTTTAAGTTTATGCGACGCTGAATAGCCTATACGGTAGTTACTACTCTTCCACTTCGTTAGCCGCTAGCCGCCATTTTGTATTTTTTTCAGTAACAAATTATTATCTTTAAAACTATTGAAGCTAAGGAAACCAAATTTGACATGTAGGTTTGAATAGATAAGAGGAAAATAAGAAAATTAATTATATTTTTTTCTGTAATATTAACAAAATAGCTTCTGTTGAAAAGTTTCAAAGTCAAAGAACAAAAAATCCAGTATTGTTATAAAAACTGTACTAGACACCAACTATTTGGAGAATTGTATTGCAATTCCAAAGGTACTAGCATCACGGAATCCGTCAGGGCATAAGCGAGCACGACCACTTTGAAGGTACGCTTGCACAAGCTGTAAGGAGCAAACATTTTGTCTTTTGATAGGTATCAGCTGCTTTACATTGGTTATACAAATTTTAAAATATACCAACAAGTTGGTGTCTAGTACATGTTTTATAACTATACTGGTTTTGTTGTTATTTGACTTCAATAATTTTCAACAGACGCCATTTTGTTAGTATTAAAGTAAATAACGAATTATATATTTATTTTCCTCTTACCTATGCAAACCTATGCGCCAAATTTGGTTTCATAAACACTTACCAGTTTGATAGATAATAATTTGTTAATAAAAATACAAAATGGTGGCTAGAGGCTTAACGAAGTGGAAATTATAAAAAATGGTATTCTTCATTTTTAGCTTAGAATCACATAAAATCTGAAAATGCATAAACAGCCCCTTTTTTACTCCCTGTATTTTTAGGCAGCCAATTTTCGAGCCATAATTGTCGCCTCAAAGGTGGTCGGGCTAATTAATGTGAAATTAGTTCTATACGTTTGTGAAGTAGATATTTTAAATTCACGGATGTGTTTATTTGAAGATAGCTGCGCTTCGAACCTCAGTATTGAATGTTGTCTTACTGGAAGTGCAATAGAAATTGGGACAGCTTAATTATGTTTAATTAAACGTTGCTACGATTTATGAAAATGTGGTGCACTTTTTTCATTAATAGTTTGGATTAACTAGGTTATTTTAAGGTACTGATGAGACAGTGTTTGGAGTGGTAAGTGTTATGTCGTGGATTTGTGGTTTGGGCTGACGTAAGGCAGAGGTTCCTATGTAGTCAGCTTTCTTTTTCATAAATTTATGAATTCGGTTGTTGGATTTTGAGATTCAGCAAATCAAATTATTTTCTACATCTATATGTCCCTCTTTATTCTGCGAGTTAAAAGTAAAAAAGTAGGTGTTAATAAAACTGAATGGTGTGGAATAAGATATTTATTTGGACTGAGGATTGTATTCAATTTGGGAAACTCAACTGTTTTGTGTATTTTACTGGAGAAAAGCTGAAAAGAGAAATGATCAAGATATGCACAGCTCTGACGACATTGTTAACAAGAGTGGAAGGAGGATGTCTCTATAACAAGTTTCTGGGCAAGTTTAAGTTGTTCCTGGAGTTTTTTGAGGCTAGCTCAACTCCTCTGGCCATGTCAATCGTAAACGCGATTTACAAGTTCTCTAGTGAAGAAAAAATTACACTGTAAACATAGGATTGAAATCTTCGCAGACATATGATACTATAAATTAAAATTGAGGGAGGCAGGGGAATGGATGTTATATATTTTTTTACTTTTTATATTTGTACTTTTGTATATGTGGTGATCCTACAGGTTATATATTGGACGAGTGTCTATTAAACTTTGTACACCTACTATTTTATAAATGACCTTACTTTTGTATCATTACTTGTGTCATGCGATTAACTGAAGGAGAGTTTGCGATAAGTATTTGTAAAAACTGCAGTTATATAAGCAATTTTCGTAGTGATTAAATTTAACTATTCCTTAAAAGACAAAATAAAAAAAAATTTCTGAAGATCTAAAAATAGGGAACAAAACTCATAAATTATTAAAACCGAGTTCGAAATTTGCGAAGCATGATAACACTAAGCTGTGACTTTGATTATCAATTTCAAGATATGGAGTATTGTAATCATAAATTGCTGTTTTAGAAATCAAGATTTGATTCATGTAGACTGTCATTAAAATGCTTTTATTGTACATCCCCAAAACTCTTTAAAATTAACATCCCATGGTATGGCTGAGATGTGTTTAAACATTTGGTTCAAGAGATTACACACGTGTTAGTGTTGCTCATTAGGCTAAGTCGGCTTATGTGTTCCAAGAGATTACACAAATTTAATGCTCTGCACAGCGGTGTCTGTAAGTCTAACGGTGTCACAGATTTGACTTCTTGAACCTGGAGTTCAGTCTGCCTGAAGACATCCAAATAAAGTTTTAGATGAAAAACTCAAAACAAACTATTTGTATAGTTTTCACAACGATGCAAACTCAGCGGAAGGTGAATGGAACTGGAGTCAACATCAGCATCTACGTTATGGGCCGAATAAAAATTTAGTGATTTACAAACATAATTTTACGTTAAGCTTTTAATTATTAAGCTTTTACTTAATGATAACTAAACTGAATTAAATTAAACTAATAACTCAGTAGTATGTATGGAAATAAGGCAAACCGTTTTTAATTTATTTTCCTTCTTTGAATGGCAGAAAAAATTGCAGCTCCATGTTAGCGAAATCACTATCAATGATAGCAAAAAACTGCCTGTACATCTCTATGCAGTATTATCTGACCGAGTAGTTCTTCAACTATTTAAACTACTATTACATCTCAGAGGAGACGGCCTATGACATATCAATGAAAACATCGGTTGACTTTGTGTTTTGAATACCTGTTAGTATTGGTAAACACATATATTCAGTGCGAATACAGCTTAAATTACTCAACAAACAGTACAGTTTTGGAACCTGAAAACTTTTAACATTGTACTTCAAGCCATTACTTTTAAATAACAAAATTTGCCACTCATAACTGAAATGCGGAGTGAGTATCGATATAAATCAATCACTGGAGAATTAATTATAATGGTCCTAATAATTCAACTATCTCAGTTATTCTAGGTATACAAAATGTTTATATATTTATAATACATCAAAGTGATTGCAAGTTTAGCGCAGAGACCTTCATGGTTGGTGAACTGTTATATGTAGATAGATTAACCTATACAAGCTGGAAATGTCACCTACACTTGGTTCATAATGTCAATGTCTTCATTAAAACGATGTTTGTCCATAAATAGGATTTTATTAAAAATTAATTTTTTCATGTTGACCCTAAAAATTAACATTCGAACATAACAAAATTGTATAGGATGTATACACGTATGTTTTTCTGACAGATAGCTGAAAGGTAATATTAGTTACTCAAGTGAAATTTTGAAATGTTTAAGAAATGTTCATTAGAGTACGCGCAATAGAAATTTATTTTTAAAGTGCAGGAGATTTAAGAAAAGAGTTTTTTATAGTAAGAAAAGTATTTCCGTCAATAAGTAGTAGTTTGAGGCAAGAAACAAACTTTAAACTTGAAAGTGCGGGTTTTTATCACATACCTCGGAATGAGGTGCGATGAGTATATAGAGTAGCCCCTACACACGATGCTGGTACAAGCTCAAATTCAAGATTTACGCAAAATTTCAGCTATTTTCTTTTCTTTGAGGGCTTCTCATGCCACTTTTGTAAAGAAAGGTAATTATGTTTACTTAATTTATTTTCACATTTTAATATAAAATAAAATTTTCCATAGTATTCTAAGATGTTTTATGGTTGAAGTTTAGACTAACCATTTTGAAAAAATCACTGAAAATGTTCGTGCTTATTTTATTTTGCTGCCTAAAAGTGTATACAGTGTGGGAAAATTTTTATTTAATTTATCTGCTACACTAATAATACATAAATCTTTTAGGGGGAATTTTAAAAGTAAAATGTTTATTATGAGAAAACTCAGCAATTTTGACGTTTATTTTTTGTTTTAAAATATTTATTTATTAGTAAATAATTCAGTGCACTCTGACGTATGATCATGTAGAATATTAGATACAAAAATAAAAGATCTTTTGAAAGATGTTATAAAAGATTACAACATTTTTAAGGCATCTCACTGTCCTTATTTGTGAAACTTCTTTCATTAAGCTATGTTTTACTGTCCTTCAATACAATGTTGTATCAATTTATTTTAACTATTTTTTTAATTTAAGGTTTTCAGTCAAAAACTTTAATATTTGGCCTCGTTGTGGATACCCAACATGTCAGTGGACTGTAATAAAATATGTTTTGTTAAAACTACTTAGATTTGCGGAGTACAATTGTCACATTGTTGCGAGGGAAAATAGCGTTAAGAGACTCGTCAAAGAATCTTTTTGTTAATTTATTTTGAAATGAACATTTAAATAAATGTATTATATAGTTGTTAAATATTTGAAGTGGACTGTTTCTTAACAAACGTTACGTACTCTCAATATTAAATCAAGTTAATTTTATCTCTCCGAATAATTATTTTGCAAATAATCCATGGTAGAATAGTACCAAGAAATATGTACTACATTAATAAGTTTATTACTATTATCTGGAGCTACCGAAAAATATATATATTTTGTTTATTATCAATAAAACAATAAAATTGTGAATTAGAGTAGAAACTCAAAAGATAAATGATAATAAAAGCACAATATATTTTCTGTCTTAAGCAAAAATTGATAGTTTATTTTATAAAAAGTTTTCGTAGACATTATAGTTATATTAAACGAAAGTTAAACCCCTATCTTAATAAAAGGATGTGGGTGGTAATTAAATTCCTTGAAGTGTCAACATGGCCTTTTCTGCGCCTAAACTCTTAAAATTGTACGAGCATTAAGGGAACAGAATGTTTTACTGGGTTCAAAGAGATTCGCTAACAACCCGAGGGTCTTTAGAAACTCGTACAAACGAGAGTTTCAGTTGTGAGGAAAGTTCCTGTTCTAATCATAAAGACATTTATGAGTTTAGCAATGTCGTGTGTTTAATAGTAATGACGGAAACATTTTAAAATAACAATAACTTTGTTGTGAAATGTATCAAATGCATTACTTTTGCTATGCGTTTAGCATTAACAACATCAACTAAACTTCCATAACTACAAATTTTACCTCGACACATTAATTTAAATCTTTCATATTTCGTATACGTACTATGTAAAAAAATAAGTATTAGCTTCTTTATAAAAAATTGGAGATTTATTTGATATTATTTCTACTATTTGTCCATTATCTTAAATATATTTGTTTACATCTTCGAAGTCATTGATAGAAAAAAAAAACTATTATACAATAACATAATAAGAATTTTGCAAGATTTTTTGCATTTATACGCGCACATGTTTTGAAAGTTTATTACGAGGTACACGTGAGTACATACATGTTTATGAAATCAGCCTAAAACACAAATTATATAATTATACGGAAATATTGTATTATTAGACTAAAAATATGAAAAGTTTAATATTTAAAATGTCTGAGAAGTCTTAATAATAAAACTGTCCATCTCGCAGGTGAAAAGTTCTTAAAAGAAAAATAGTAAATGCTGTTCGTATAAATATACTTACTGTATTTTATTTTGAGCGTGCTTATACACATTAAAATATGCATATATTCAGTACGTATGTTATTATTTATACAAAAGCAAACACAGACAGCTATGAAATATTGTTTTTTTTATTCTTTATGTAACATCTGTCAAATATTTCTGTCAACATAAGCTTGTGTTTATGAAACATGTTTTGTATTTGTTTGAATGACATGTTTCAAGAACAAAATATAATAAAATTTGTATTTATATTACAAATGTTATTATATAAGCACCTTCATAGAGTGTGATATTTATCTTGAAAGGAAAATGAAGTTTTAAATTCATTATGCAAAAACCTTCTTTGTCCGTTATTCAAATTTCGAACGTGCCAAATCAGATTATGTTAATACGCTGGATTGTCTAAAATATTATTAATAAGGTATAAATAAAAACATCAAAACATTAAAAACACCAAACAAAAATCATACTAATAAAAATTTTTGCATCTCATATTTAAATGAATTATGACTTTTTAAAATTTAATATCCTAAGTTACTTTACATAGAAGTGCTTATAACTAAATTTGCTTGTAATATAGCATTGTTAGATAATAGTTGTAAAATATTGTTATATAATCTTCTAATATTGACGTGATCTTCAATAATATGTGGCGGAGTGTTTGGGAAAGGTGAATTGAAAATTTTTATTTATTTAGGTCTGTCTATCCAAACGATATCTCGAGAATAAACTGATCTATACATTTTTATTTTTACATTAAGCGACTTATTTCTATACAGAAAATATCGAGTTCTTTGGTGTATGTCACTCCATGGGTTTTTGTTGGTCGTTAGCTTACTCTTTTTGGATAGGTATTATGGATGACCTTGATATAAACGAGAAAATCGCTGAATAAATACATGTTTAAAGAAAATAAGTACAATAATATGACATTTTATCATGTGTTATAGTAACAAATGCAGCCTAATAACATGAACTATAGAATTGAAAATTTACATGCAACCACTTTAGCACAGGCAGTTTCGAGACACATATTATCGCATTGTCTTACTCTGTTTATTTTATTCACAAGGAATCTTATTCTTTCCATATAAAGCTTATAACAAGTTATCATTTCTTTACTGACGCTGACGTGTTAGAGATCTCATTGAGTTTGTTATTATCTATTGAGTTTATACTTAAACAAATGAATAACAAAACAATTTTTCAGTCTTTGTTTGCATGTACTTGCATGTTTGTATCACAATAAATATAATGATTACATAATGAAGAATTTGAAAAATTTATAGGAGAAGAAGATTTGAAATAAGTGTAATGTCAATGACAGCAAAAACTGAGATTTTGAGTAAAAAAAGACCTCAAAGAGTAATTAAAGTCGTATTGATGATGAGGTATGTGAAAACTGAAAAAGAACAGCCAATAAGGGAAAAAGACAATTGGAATAAAAGAGAAAAATAGGAATGAGTATGATAAACGAACTTATGAATTAAAAAATTGTTGAACTTTTTTAACTAGACGAAAGATATTAGTGATATAATTATAAGATACAAGAAGAATAAGAAGAAAATGACTTGAAGGAATAATTGTAAGAATTACTTTTTTAAGAGGAATATTAGAACAAATATACGAGTAGTTATAACAGTGAAAGAATGTAAGGGAAGCAGTAAAACTGTGGATGGAGCAGTAAGCGATACACGAATGGAACAGTAGACGACGAAGAAGGAATAATGTCAGCATGTCTACTAACAATTCTTATATGTTTTCTTCATTACATACATCTATCCTTAACATCAGACTAACCCCCTTAATTGTATAATTGGAAGTTCTTATACAGTACAGTATATCCAATCTCAATTATTTGCCATAAATTGTAAATATTTCTAATATAATATAACTATGTAACGCTATACTGATTGGACAATAATCGTTTTGGTAACTAAAAGTAAAATTCCGTTCCCAACAAAAATTGTTTTTCTAAAAATGAAAGAAACGTAACTAACTCGAAAAGTAAGTATTAATATTCAAATTATTTTAATATAGATATAACTAGGTAAAATATATTACCTACAATTATTATTTGTTATTGTTAATTAGGACTGTGCTACATACAGTTCATAATTAAGCCTGCAGCTCGTTGTTGTTTATTTTATACTCCCACATAAGCAACATGAAAGATTTTTAAACGCACGCCTTATATGAAGATTAAGTTATAATTTGCCTGTCGCAAATGACTCAGAATAAATATAAGAAATATTAAAATATGCTACAGTACCTTAAATGGCCCGTGAACTATGTGGAGGGTCAGAATAAAGCTAAACAACAGTAGGGATATCATAAATCTTGAGAAAATTAGAATGGAGTATATTTTATTTGAGAAGATTTTAAACTTATAAAATTGAAGATAGATTAATTTAAAATCAAAGATATAAGTACGATATATAGTATAAAATATTAAAATTCCTTTATATTCAAACCTGTTACGCTGTTTTTTAACTGGAGAAGAAGTCGTAGTTGTAATTAAATAGCGCCTTCGAGAGTAATTGAGGAACTAACTAACTTAATCTCCTTATTTTTTGAAGATGGTTTTCATTGCATCTTGGAAAGACTATTCTGATATATCACGTGGTGTCATGTTACACACAATGCTAAGTGCTTAAAGGATGGTTGTGCTTGAAACAATAATTTTTTTTTAAAGCAAAAGTATGAAGAAAAGTACTGACGGTAGAACCGTTGCAACTGCCTCAGCCTGGGTGAGGTTTTGCTTAAAACCAAACCAACCATAACTGCCGGATGAATGCCAGACAATCGGAGCTACTCGTACACTTTCTCGGTGATAAAATCATTCTTAAAAATCAAGTTAATAGGTCAAGGTTTTGCTGTGAAGACAAAACTTTAATTTTGAGAGTTACAGTAATAGTTGCTGAAAAGTTGACTAACTATAAATACAGTTTTAAGAAGTAAAGTGATCCTCAATATCCTTAGTATTTTCTGAGTGCATAAAGAAGATCTAAAAACGTCGTTCGTCACTATTTTGTTGTAAACTGAAAAGGCCTTTCTAACACATTGGAGGAGTATAAGAATACGGCGAAATAGGTATGACAATGAAATAAGATACTGAAAAGACCTGGATTGAGCATCTGCACCATCCTCAGTGACATAACCTGTTTTTATGACTGTTATAATCCGTTTTCATCAGCTTGATGTGGAGGAAGGAGACAGCGAGGGATTTTCATTTCCTTACATTCCTTGTCCTTTTTTCTGATTTCCTGTCTTTATGGTAACTGCACATTGTCTGAGAGACTAACTTTTAATTAATAATCCTTCAGAAACAACATAGACAAACTTTATTATAATTCTTATTACTAAGTTTACTATATCTATGTGTCCTTCCAGTATTATGTATGTACATATTTTAACGGTGATGTACAGTAGTTTGAATAAAATAAATGCCAACCTAGTAGTAATCCTATTTAGGTATTTTTAAAACTATCAAGTTATTGTAGTAAAAATAGCTATAAATTTTACATATTATTTTCAAAAATGTATATAACCAAAGAAAAAGAGGCGCCAAAATTATATAACTAACAGAGAACCTAGCAAAAACTCGTAAGGATGGCTATGAATGTACTCTCAATATTGTAGGTAGTTAGTTGTCGGATGTGGGAGTTGATTACAGGACTGTTGTTTGACAGTACCAGACTATTTGTTTCCTACCTTACGTGAACTCTTCATATTTCTCACGCACACACAGTATAATGCTATGAACAATTATCTGAGTGCTCGTTATGGTTATAATTTGTTTTCATCAAGTTTTAACAACCACGAGAAAAATGTGTAAATGTTCGCTGACACAGACAGCCTAATCCCATAGAGTGATGCACCATCATTGAACTCGACATTTATTGTATAACAATGAAGCCTAATACAAAATTAAAAAAAAAACCTAGAAGACTTTTCTCTTTGTTAATTCTTGTGCAGGAAGACAGGCTTACAGAAAGGACATTATTCCAGTGCATCGTGTTTATATGTTTCGCTAACTACCAGAAAATTAAAAAGAACCGGATGTTTTGGTCGTTGAGCCAACGATCGGTGGAGTAATCGACCCAGACCCCAATTTTATGGTCTTATTTCAAGAACATTATGTAATCAAAGACTGTTAGAAACCTAAATAACGCAAGAGAGCGGCTTAGGGATGATATTGCAAATGTTACTCAAGAATTAATAATAAAATGTGTCAGTTCTTTTTAGACCTTGTGTGAATTTATATACGTACGTGTATATAATAAATATTAAAAACATCTTTAAAATACTTTTCTTTGTTTAAAGTAAGTTATTGATGATTGGTTTGAAAGGATAACAGGATTTCGGAAATTTGCCATCTTTATGTTTAAAAAAGGTATAACGCAACGTTACGGGGATTGGAATCTATCCTCTTCGTCAGGTGGGGAAAGTATTAATACATAAAAATATAACCCAGAAAGAAGAAAATAAAAGGTTTCAAACATAAACAAAACGGCTTGGAGTCTAGTCCAGGTTGAGGTTAGACCCCTTTGGGTTCCAATATAAAAAAGAAGTAAGTAAGAAACCTAAAAAGATGATACTAATTAAAAGAAACTTCAACCAACAAAGTTCCATTACACTAGTTGCACTATTCCAACTCACACCATAACACAAAGGTTTTAGGTCCAAAACATAGGGCCGGAAGCTGCTTGCTTTATCTTTTCGTCCTTCTGACCATCGCCTTTCTGAACCATTGTTTGAATGACACGACGCGGTGCTATAGAAAGAGCCGACATCGATTTTCGTGTTATTATCCATTTGCATCCGTGCTGGTGTGCTATGTGATTGTGCTTCTCACGCTCGTGACTTCTCTAAAGTGATTACGTCTGGACTAGACTCCAAGCAGCTTTTGGGTATGTCTGAACCCTTTTCTTGCCCTGCTTTTCTTCTTTCTGTTCCATTTTTTATGTACTAATACCTCCCCCACCTGACAAAGCGGATAGACTTCAATCCTCGAAACGTTATGTTATACCTTTACAATACTATAGTATCCTAAAATGAAAAATTAGTAATATATTGTGCTTCTCTCCAAACAATTTTATAAGGTCTCCAAGAATTTGTAAAGTAATAAAAATACGACTCTATTTAAATTAAGTCTTAATGATTGCTGTTAGTGCTACAAACTAATCAAAGGAGCTTATTTAGAGTCAAATTTAAACTTCTTTAATGGAAATGTTGGGATGGAGAATAGGAAATCTAGAGTTCTACAACAGCCTCTAAAGAAACTTAAATAACAAACTAACAAAGCCTATTTTATCGCGAATTAAATCTCTTAGTTTATCAACTTTAATACAGCAATTGTGGAGTACTAAGATAGTTAGTTTAATCGTTAGACTGTAATGAGAGTTTTACTTAAATGTTAATTGACAATGCCAATGTTTAGTTAAGTAGAAATTATATTACACGTGTTGAAATTATTACGATTAAATAATTAAGATTATTTTGTATTGCGTTTGTCAGTTTTATACTTGAATATTGTATTCGTATTGTTTAGGAAACAAATGACTGTTGTTACTTAATTAAATATAATTAAAAAATAAGACAATGCCAATGTTTAGTTAAGTAGAAATTATATTACACGTGTTGAAATTATTACGATTAAATAATTAAGATTATTTTGTATTGCGTTGTCAGTTTTATACTTGAATATTGTATTCGTATTGTTTAGGAAACAAATGACTGTTGTTACTTAATTAAATGAGTAATACTTTTATAAGTTAAATTGCAGAACAATTTGTAGGTTGGTATACTAATAACACAACAGTTATAAAGGTTGTACCCAACACGATATTTTTCATCAAAGGTTGTGTGTGAGACCCACGTTGTACAGTGCCCGAAAATTGGCACAACGTCATCAGTATTTATAGAGTACAAGGACGATATCGACCCCAGGAGGCAGAGGGCAGATGTTACCCATTGTACTCGCACAATGTACAGGCAGCTTGGTATACCTCGCACAGCCATACGTGGTACATCATCCGCTAACCAGGAGGGGTCATAATATTAAAATACATGTCTACTATTAAGATAACATTTATATTGAAGAACATAACAATTATTTAATGAAATAAGTTATTTTGTGTGTTAAATATACTTTAAGGTTATGCAGACATGTTGGATACAATGAAAAAGTACCTTTTGCGCGCATTTTTTGGGAAGTAGTTATCCTATTTTATGGATTTACCATGAGATTCACTGAAAATGGTGATAGTTGCGATCCGAGAGCATTATGATATGGCATATAATGTAATATGAATAGTTCCATTCACTACAATAAATAAGGTCACTAAACATTTGTAGAGAAATAATACGTTGTCTAATATATATTACCACTTGTGTTAACAGTATTATGCCAGTGTATTGCCTATCATGTGATATACAAGAGTGGTCTGAAATTTTTTGATATAAGAAAATAAAAGAAATTTTGTCTAAAATTATTGTTTATTTTTCAACAAAGTTCATCTGGCGAAGACAGAGTTGGTTCTCACACAGGATTTTGCCCATGTGTGAATTTATTGTGTAATATGTTGGCACGATATTTGTATATATGAAATGAAATGAAATATGCCTTTATTCAAGAGGCGGAGTTAGGGCTATTTAGCCCTCTCTACCACTCAACCTCAATATATGTAAATGAGATAAATAAATGTAAATGTACATCACTTATGTTCTAGGTTCAGTGAAGAACTTGAAGCGAGTGGGCATACTTGTTGTCGTAGAGAAAACGTAAACCCTACAATATGTAAATGTAACTGATCTAAACTGAGCTGACTAAAACTCTCTCCATGAGTTATGGCCAGGATTCAGCTCGTCGTTCATTCATATATTCGATATGAAGTATTCTGTGATCGCTAAATTTCAAATTTTATTGAGAGTGCTCGTCTTTACTTATATTACATGAATTACGCGTAAATTCCTTAGTGATAGCTATATTTTACACAAAGTACCGCAATAGCCGTACTTTATATCGATCAATTTACAAAGTTATAATGTGTATCTTTGTGCAGCTTGTGGGTTAATATTATTAAACATATTTCTGCCTCTGTCAAAAATTACTCGTGGAAACACTTTTAATTTTAGTGTTTTATTTCACACAGAATATATTTCTGTGAGAGTTAAGTTTTCTGGGGATTCAACGAACAGGAGTTTCTTTCCTTGTGGGAGATGAGTTAATTATGAGAATATGTATAGCAGCCGGAATGGTTCATGAAAAAGTTAAGTTTATCGGATGATTAACTTAGCCGAGAGTATAATACTATAATTCTTCACGAGAAAAATAAATCTGCCGGAGGTAAAATTATAACAGAAGTGGAGTCAATAATTTTATTGGATGTGGATGTCACCTTTAATCAATATATATCCTAATTTAAAATGTATATATTTTGGTGACACTAAACATATAGAATCGGTGAAACGATTGAATGACACTCAACCAATCTATTATTTATACTTGTTGATCACAACAGCCTGCGAAAAAAATATATAGCCATTACTTAAATCGTGGACCTAAATCTTTACAATTTTTAAATAGTATCTTAATTATGAAACGTCATTGACTTTCATATTTTCAAACAGTTCGGATAACCAAAATTGAAAACAGAAAAAGTTTTTACAGTCAGCTTTTTGTGTAGTTACGTCTAAATCTTCTGGAAAATAGCTTGGCTTCAGCTTGAACACATAAACAAATGATGATTTAATTCGTCGAAAATATTCAAATATAATGAGATAAAGTTTATTATGAGTGCATTTATCGACTTTGCAGTAGAACAAATAACATCTAGGAATTATTTTATGTTATTCTAAATATAATTTTAAAATTACAGTCTAAGGGCTTTATTATGAAAGGCTGTGAAAACGTTTGCATTGCCACAATTATTTTTAAACAAGTAAAGTATTTTACATTGCGACGTGGTGTGGAAGGACGCCGAGGGCAGCCAATAGTAAAATGAATGTGTGGTTGGAAGGTTTATCGATAGCACAATCATGACATGTAGGGTGGGAGGCTTGTGGCTGGGGACAAAATGGTTGTCTCACTCGTGGTCAGCGTACATTCAGTGAGCAGTCAAACTGTGTTGGGTCACGCCAGATATGTGCTTGTGTTGGATTTATTGGTATGAGCTTACGTTTATTCCACACGCACAAACAAGCCTATTTATTTTCTTAGTTTCTAAAACACGAGTAGTTTACATTTGATAGATTTGAAGAGAAGCGCATTTTAATATCTTATTGACGAAAGAATTAGTAGCCACAGAGTATCTTTGAGAGGCCAATTTGAATAGTTCTTTTGATTTTATAAGTAATATAAATACAAGTATGAAAATGTTATTTTTGACGATTTCTAAGAGTCCTCATTCAAACTTCTTTAATGGAAATGCAGAGTTTGATAATAGGAAATATGGAGTTCTGGAATGGTCTCGCAAGCAACATAAATACACAATAACGAAGACTATTACTGTTGAAACCTGCAACTTTATCTACTTCAAAACAGTAGTTGTGCAGCTCTAAGTATATAAATAGTAATAGTTTTAGAAAAAAAAACTACACTTTTCTTCTTCATATAATTAAGGTCTACTATTTTAATAAGGAAAATTAACATAAAACTTAGTAAACTGATAATGGCTAATAAAACTGGTGTCAATGTTGTACGCAACACACTAGTTAAAAAAGTTACGTGCGGCCCATCTCGTACAATTGGTACAGCGTCATCAGTATTTATAGACGTTAACGACACATAGTGCACTCATTGAAGCATTGTTGGTCCGAATTTTTTTTACTGTGTACCGAATGGCATAAAATTTTGGAATTAGGTTCATCTTACCCTTAACTTCAAAATTGAAAATGATTTGAACTCCGCAACCACCCTGGTTGCCACCCCTTCTCGGGAGTGAATTTATTTTTTTCAAAATAACCTCGGATATCGATAGAAGGTCTAATTTTAAGCAAAAAATCATCTATAACGTTTTTCGAAAAATCCCATATTTTTCAAGTTATCGGCAATTGAAAATTAGCAATTGTTTCACGTTTTTAATCGGTTTTTTTGCAAATATCTCCAAAAATATACGTTTTATCGAAAATTTTATAATGAACATAATTGTAGCACGTAAAACAATGAACAATTTTGTTTTTTATAAAGTATTCTAAGTGCAATATTAAGCTAGATATTAAAAATCAAAGCCGTTTTTTATTTTGTCTGAAATTTAATCGATGTGGTCAATGCCATCTAGCGGCGAGCAGATGCATTTTAGGCATTCTAATAAAAAAAGATTTTTATAGTGCTTGAAATAAGCTTTAAAATGAGCACTATTAAAAGTCTTTTGCACGTAAAATAAGTGAGCTGTATTGCAAATAAGAGGAGCATCTAATTTTTTTTCCTTTTAAATCAATGGGTTTCGTAAGTGCCATTTCCACCAAAATTAAAATTAATCGTATTCCGCCTAGAATCAACTTTATTATGAAGAGGGTAATAGATTGTATCAGTTTGGCTGCTTCAGGACACATATTTTTCAAAAAAGTCACGATTAAAAAAATTTCAAATTTTAAAAAAATCAGCTTTTTTCATAATATCTCAAAAATGACGACACATACGAATAAAAGTGTAGGTATGAAAAATGTAGGTATATTTCTAAAAAACAATTTGGATTTTTTTATTTTTCTGTAAAACAAAAATTGACGGAAATATGATTGTTTAAAGAGCGCGTGGCAGCGCAATCACAGCCTCTCTTAAGCCCTTTAACCCTTCACCGTTTGAGAAAAAGGTTTTTTACTATATATTTCAATGAAGGATGTTGTAGCTCTCTTAATTAACTTTACAATGGTTTTTTATAAATTGTGATAGCATGAAAATTGAAGGAGTTATGGTCAAAAAACTTATCATATTTTTTTCTACTTAGTAACTGAAAATTTCGGACTGTGAATATTTGGAGCAATGTGAAAGTACGCAGTATAATAGAGACCCAAAACTATTTTAATGTGTATATATATACATAATATGGCTCATATATTTTGGAAACGTAGGCATGAATACATACCAACTTTCTTATATGTATATATAACACATTTGAGTAAATTTTGTATAATTTGTAAATATTTTATCCAATAAATGGCAATTTTTTACTCTAAATTAAATTATTTTAAAATAATATGTAATCATATATATTTACTGTTTTAATTTAGGGGTAGTTTTAAGGGTAGAAAAGCTTAAGAATATGATAATCATTTTCGAGAGTGTGGAATAATATTTAAATCCTTTTCATTTTATCAAAAAACATTTTTAACCATTTTTTTATCAAGGGGTAGTTTTCAAGGGTTGAAAGGGGGTTAAAAATTTGATAATTATTATAGAAAATATAAAATATTACTAACTCTATACTTACATCTTTTTATATCATACCAAAGTATTTTTGTGTGATTTTTTAAATTTAGGGGTTGTTTGCAAGGGTTGTAAGATGTTCAAGGGGTTGAAAATGATTTTAATATGAGGTAATTGTGTTATAAAACACTTTAAAATTTAACCACTTACTATTAAACATGTTTTCTAGCGATAAAATGGCTCAATGTCGATTTTTCCATTAAGGGGTTGTTTACACCCCTTAAAATAATAGGCGGAGTTCAGATCATTTTCACTTTTGAAGTTAAGGGTAAGGTGAGCCTAATTCCAAAATTTCATGCAAATCGGTTCACAGTAAAAAAATTCGGAGGTAAGACCGTATTTTTCGCTTCAATGACTGCACTAACAGGAGGCAGAGGGTAGGTGTTGTCCAGTAATTGTAGAAACTCTTGTGGCAGCTTGATAAACATTTAAATATGGTTGATTTTCATATCGCTTCATAATAATTTAGATAGATAATAAATTGAAGACTATAATTTGCATTAATATTAAAATACAACCAATCACTTCTGTGCTCAGATTAATTTTTTACTTACCCTTATACACAGTCTACGAAACATTATAACGCTAAAAAAACCTATTTTTAGTTAGCCTTATTTCACTCACAAAACTGTTATAATTTGTTTTATATATTTAATTTATAAAAATACACATATTCCATTTATTGCTGATTAAATTAAATTACTTCAAGGTTTTAAATAATTCATAGTCCAAAAATGTTAGTTTAACTAATTTTACACATAAAAAAGAAACAACAGTTATATTTTCATATAAATTTCTATTTATCTATATAAAAATCAAAGGAAGATTCTGTAAGTGTGAATACATGGTGATACATACGTAAACGTGTTCTGTAGCTATGACAACCTATAAGGCATAAACCAAGTATTTGCTTAAACATATGCAACAGTCATTTACCTAGCCAATGTCGTAAATTAAATATTTACAGGGAAAAGTTTGGTAAGGAAGGTATAAAATATAAATTAACCTAACTAATGAGTGCTGAAACTTTACGTTTATAGCAGAAGTTTTGACTCGGCTTTAGGCTCACATCCGTTCTGGCAGATCAAGCCGGAATAATTAAAGAAGATTTGAAAATTCAAAGATGCAGTGAAACATTTTTACAATTTAAATAAATGAGAAATCCTATTTAAATTAATACTAACAATCAGCAATGAAACAAAAAAATATTTTTAGTTATTTGAATTTACGTTACATAACATTCTTATTGGAAGTACTTATGTTTAATTAATATAATGTAAACTGTTTTAATGGAATAAATTGAAAGCCATATGATTTATCAAGTTAATTTCCGTCATCAAGGTACGATTTTTTTAGTTTCAAGGCGAAATGGAAGTAAGTTCCCATAAGGATACAAGGAGTCTTCTACTAATTTAATTTAAATGGACCGTTGTTACATAAGAGTTAGAACTGAATACTGCTGACAACGGATACAAGCTTCTGTGTGAGAATTGAATTAGGTAGTACCGGAGTAATGACGGTCTTGTAGAGAATTAGTGTCTCTAAATTGTTTAACTGATTTGCATTGTTTCTGTGTGGATATGTACAAAAGAGTCCATGTACAAAACTATATCTGATCTTAGAAACTAACAAAATTTTAAGAGATAATTTTTGAATAGCCTTATCAGAGTGTAATTCAGTACGGTCTAAATTAAGACGGTCAACGAGATACGTTTGTCCTTGTTATAGAGAGAACGAATCAGATATTTGTCTAAACAACATCAAACGTCTCGAACGGATTTTTATTTTATTTACATGCTATAAAACAGGATTTATTTTATTATTTTTTATAATATTACAGCAGTTCACAAAAGTTCCATAACATACATCAGTTGCTTGAGTTAAGTCTAAAGGACACTATTTTCACTTCTGGTACACAAATAATACTAATTTATGGGTTATTGGGTTATAACCACAGACAGTATATTCCTCCATCCGTATCAGGTTATCACTTCCTGTAAATTTCAAATTAAATTGAATTGAATCTAACGAACTTCCATTGATATACTCTGTCGGTCGCTAAACAAAAATTCTGTAAGTGTACAGTAGAGGTTACTGTATACAGAGTGGGGATAAGTAGTAAGTTAGTGAAATTCTGTGATTGGGCTCCGTGAATAATTGTTTTTAATACGAGAAATATTAAAGTGGTTGTGTAAATTTTGTTATAGCTATTAGGACTAACTTTAACTACCACACATTGAACATAAAAACAGTGTTGCTTATTTGTATCCCAAAATTTGGTTTGTCATTGTCATTCACCATGACAGCTTGAATGTTAAAAAAGTCATTGTTGTCACGAGATCCGTAAGTCAATGTTCTCCCAGGGTTATTTTGTTTTCTATGTGGGTTTCTGCTTTTTGTTTGTTTATTTATTCATTAATATTATATTATATTTATTACATTGTTATTATATTATATTTATTATTTAACGCTCATTAAATTACTGTTATATTATTTATATATTTTGTGTGAACATTTATTCTTGATGAAAATTTTCAAAGGAAGTATTTATCCTTAATCTACATTTGCTGAACCAACTGTTATAATTATGCCTTTCTTACATTATACATAATTTCCATATAACGTGGACGTCGATCACTAATGTCTATTGGAAATTTGGCGATTACCTTAATAGTTAGATCTTTGAAATATTCTTGGCTGTACACTCTGTAAAGCCTATAAACACATTCTATTTTTGAAAATTTGAAAGAATATTGATTGGTTATAAACGCGTCTCCAGTTATACGAAGTGTAAGAAATCTTTCTCTTACTGGCTTATAGTGACGCCAGCTTATAGTGACTTCAATCGCTTATAGTGACCAATAGAGTGATTAATGAAAAGTGAGAGGATACTAACTGAAGGCGCTGGATACTCGATTTGCCTATTTGAGAGTTATAAGGTTCTTACTAAAGAAGATAAATGAAGCCGGGTAACTTGATCATTCCGTTTTCATTTGTCAATATCAGTATATAAAGTATTCGGTATTGCTTTCAAATTTTGAATAAAAGATATAACCCTACTCAAACCACCTTCCTGTCTATTTTGGTTGACTCTACTTACAATACTCTTACTTACGTTTATAAAAACGTTGTGAGAGTAAATATTTAAACAAACCTTGAAATTGCAGTATTTATTATTCTATTTAAAAGGCATACCTACCTTCAAGTATGCTGCTCCTTTGGGAAGGCAGAGCACAAAATGGGATAGTGTAGACTTTTAATTTTAAACTAACTTATAAAATACCATGTTTAATCGTCAAATAATGGTTTGAGAACATACTCGATTAATTTGGAGTCATGCTTGAAAAAATAAACATGAAGTTACTTAAAATGAATTAATCAGTTCATATTTCATTTTTTATGTGATAGCGTTTTAGGGGAGATATCTTTTTAAGTTTATACAAAATATTGAGCTGGTGAAGTGGCTTACCACGTCTGTCTTGTTATACTCTGCAACCTATAACTCTCGAAGAGTTTGAGTGTACAAATTCAATGGGTTTAATTTTAGTCGATTAGTTTGTGAAATATATTCAGAAAAACATCCCGTTGTATATTACCTTATTATTGCTTCGCGAAAAAGTGAAATGTACGTTTAATAACCTTCGTATGAATACAGACAATTGGAAAAAAAATCAATAGAAGTAGATAACAGTCAAAACATAATCTCATCGTGTGCAGATAAAATATTAATAATTCATCATCATATTGGACAATGGTAAACGATATTATTCAGCAATGCGGTCGACCTTTGTGATTTGATTACAAAGTCTATTGTTTTTGCAAAATAGACCATTGTTGCATCTCTTTATTGTGACTAGCTATTGTTTATTGTACAGTGCTAGACAAAGTAGCAAACCTAAAGCAACTTATAAGTATTTTGTATATGTCTTAATACAGGTAAAGCGTATACACGCATAAAACTAATATTTTTATATTCTGGCTCATAACAGTTTTTTCTAAAAAAAAAAAGAAAAAAATGTGCTTAAATAATTTAATGTATTAAAAAACTATGTTATATTCCAGTACGATATAAATTCACTCTAAGTTCGAAGACTAAAAAAATCCACTAACTTTAATTCGTAATCTCAGTTATAAACTATCCCTAATAGTATTGAGCAACCCTAGTTTGTAGTGATAAGAAAACTAATTTGGTTTCGAAAATAATTGTCACAAGTTACTCGTATATCCAATTTACAAAAACCATTCAGAAGTCAAAACAAGTCATAACTTATGAACAAAAAGGTATTTTTTATGATTTTTGTAATAGTCAGGTACAAAATGAACACTCTGTGTTTGAAGAAATCAATATAAATAAACACCTAACAACGATAAGTTATAAAACTGAATGTCATAACATAATCTTGACCAAATGAGTGTATACTGTATTTCAGTTGCGATATTCCTTTGAAAATATGATTATTTGTATAAGGCTCCAAACAGGGGTACAGTTTAGAAACGTGCCTCGCAAAAATGGAGAAAATTTCTAATTCAATGGCCTAGGCAGAGTGAACATTCTTTTTTTGATTGATGCAAAAAACCCAACGATGACAGTAAATTTAATGCAATATAAAACTTTACTTACTGGGTATTTAAATGAATCCAAATACCGGTAAAGCATATACAACTTATAAAAGTAATATTTTTATATTCTGGCTCATAACAGACTTTTCTTAAAATAGTGTGCTTAAATAATTAAATAATTATTTTATTATACTATTTATATTTATTTATTATATTATATATACTATTATTATAAAATTATATTAACAATAAAAACAAATATTCGCACCTAAAATTATAATAATGATATTTGATTTCCGGTGCCAACTTACTGTAATTTGGTCTCTAATACAACTCAAAGGTTGAAATATTATACTGTTTTTAAGCGACCATGGTCTAACAGTAATACATAGAATATAGGGTTGAGAGAGAACCCATTTGTACAACCGGGCAACTGTATAATATTTACTGTTTATTTAACCGCATGATAGCTTGTACAGTCTGGTGTATTCACACCAGTACTCCAGTAAAATTATTTTCAAATCTTTAAACGGACATTGAAATTGAAAATGTGAATTATAAATATAATACTAGTGGTTTGTATTTGAAGGGGTTTTGGATCTCAAAGTCACATTAGACAATATTGATGATAGGATTTACGTTTCTTATTCAGTTCTTGTTTAGATATGTCGGATCCTACAAGTGTTAATTTTCTGTGCATCACACGAGTAAAATTCCTTTAGGCAACAAGAGAACTGATGATCGTAAGGAATATTTTAAAAGGGGAGTCCCAAGAGATCCCTTACGAATATCCACTAGATTTTTTATTTTTGAAAGATATTTCGATTCAAAAACATTTTAATTTCAAAATTATGTTACCAGGTCATTTAGCGAAGACATTGGCTGATTTACATTCAATGTATAATTAGTAGAATTTACTTTATTAAAAAATTAAACAAGTAAAGTTACTCAAGAAAGTTCTTGATTTAATATTAATATTAAGCCTAAAAATGTTTTCTTAACTGATTTGGAAGTTTAGGTATGGTCTGGGATTAGTAATTTTACTGTGGAAAACTATTTAGATCATATTGGGAAAAGTTCTCATTCCACTTCATATCATCATAAGCATATTTGTGTTTACTGGTATCAGGAAGGATTGTAATATCCGCCAAAGTGGTACACAAATGTATATTTTCCATACACAGGAAAAATACACAAACGCAAACACCACAATAATTTTTATTTCCGATTTTACATATATTTTCCTACCCATAAATTGAAAATCTACACATCAGCATCAAGATAGCCCAATAACTTAAAGGGCATTCCAAGTTCTCTGCAGATACGGCTCATGCTGTATTCATGCGACCACATCAACAGGCTGCCTGTAAACTAATTTCACCAAAATGCTCCCTTACCCTATCTACTAGGTTTTATTTCAATATTTATATTTCATCCATCTATAAGCTGAGTATTGAGTAAATCTATTTTTTCCAGACTGTTCATTATAATATCTTGTAAACACGCTTATTTACACGACCTTTCTTCTCCATGGTACTTAGTTACTAGCATGTGTTCAGGATGGAATTCCCTACACATACTTTTATTTATTATAAGCAATAAATGAAAATCGGTATATTCTGTACAGTCAGAATATATAAACCAGAACAAGGTAACACCAAAACTATTTGAGGTCATAGGTGTATATGAGAGACCAAATGAGTGATTTACTACATTTTTGTCTAGTATATTTCCTAAACAAAATACCCAACCGACGTTATAACTTTATTATATTGTTTATTACAGTCACATAACAAGATAGCTGGACGGCCATTGTGTCACCTGATTTATACCAATCTGAAACTCCCAAGTCGGTCGTGAAACTGGAAACACTATATTACAGGCTTCCTCGTAAACTTTGCGGTCTCGTTACTAAAACTTCAACGTCAAAAGAATCAATTTTCTCTCGGTATAATTTCTTCCTACAATATAATTATAAAGGTAACAATATGAACTAAAATACAGCCAATGGTACACGAGACTTATTTTCTAGACAGGTAGGGATTCTAGGGTATGAATCTACTATATTATGATTAGAACACAATTAATTCAAGCTAGAGTTTTGAGCGGCCGCTATACACCTATAAATCCAAGGTAATTAAATTGAAGGGTTTAAACAAGTCGATAATGAGATCTAATATTTTATTCTAGTAAATTACATCTGAATGCAAAAACTTAACTCCTGACTACACAGAAATCTATACACCACTATCCCAACAATTTGGTGTATACTTTAAGAATTGAAAAATATTAATAATAAACGTGGGTGCTTTATGTAATCGAGTCATGTTTCTTTTTATATAACCACTGAAATAAAAATTGACATGAAAGTTGGCTAAATGAGAAGAATGATTAAATTTTCAAGAAATAAGAAGTGCTTTTAAATTGAAACATTTACAGGCGGTGATCTGCGGAATAAACGATGACGCACCGTTGGGTTAAAGTGGGATGTATAATAAATGTCCGTTTGAATTGTAGTGAATCTCTCTCCCGATTCTCCACTTACATCTTCTAGCCAGGCCATCATTAGCTTTAGACAAGTCTTTGTCATTGGATATGAAAAATTATTTCTTCCTGAAAATTTATTACGTATAACAGATCTTTGATACCCTATTATAAGGTGGTTGTCACTGGCCTAGCTTCTATGGAATTTCGAGGTTTCACTTTGAATAAAATTATTAGAACCTAATTTGCACCAAACTATTAGAATATTTATCCATCAGAAAATGAGTTATAATGTATTAAATTTTCCTAGGTTAGCGACACAACAGCTCATCACCTGAGGAATATTGAGTGAAAAGTTAAATAATAATAAGAAATTACTTTCTACAAAAGTATTAGCAACTTAACTCTTCAAGAACAGAAGTTATAGAATATTTAATTCTGCTGGTGCATGTCGCTGACCGACCACAGTGAAATTTTAAGTTGACATTTTCACAAAATGTAGTTTCTACTCATTTCGATCAAAGCAATAGAATTTGTATCCTTCAGGAACAAGAGCTGTACCATTTCCAATTTTCGCTGGGACAGCAAAGCGCTATCTACTTGCTAGTCTGCTCTGTTGCTTACGGAGAATGATTAGTATTGTTGAATACTGATTAATTGGTACAAATTATAGGTACGC
Source organism: Homalodisca vitripennis (assembly GCF_021130785.1). Lineage (NCBI taxonomy): Eukaryota > Metazoa > Arthropoda > Insecta > Hemiptera > Cicadellidae > Homalodisca > Homalodisca vitripennis. Next base: position 59,058,891 of record NC_060212.1, read on the forward strand.
TATAATTCCTTTTCCTGATGTGTACAGATTCCAGTTCACCGTTATTATTTAGTATAAATTATTAAATATTTATCAATTCTAACTATTGCATAAGTTTCATTGCGAATTGTCTCTTGTGGAGGCTATAAAGTTGATAGCGTGTTGCTGGCCCGGCAGAATTGAATTTACTATAAGTGCTGTTCTCGAAGGGTACAAATACAATACGTTGGTAGAAATTACGTGCTGCTTTTGAAAGCTAGTGTGGGCCCCTCCATTGCATATCAGGCTCATAAATTTGAAACTTCTGTAGTGGTTATCTTAATAAAGTGGTTTTACCTACCGTCTAGTTTTGAATCAAAACTATCGATACTTTGAGCATTAATGATTGTTATCTAAATGAAGTCGTCGAACATTTCGACTGCAATCGTCCTTAAAAGAATCAATTTAATCCAGCAATATCGTTTTAGAAAGACAAATATTTAACTCCCCCTCAGTTGTCATACATACACAATAATAACAAATGGATAGAAAAGTTAGTTTCGTTATCCATGTAATGCGCGAATAAAGTTTAAAAAGCGTCAAGTACCATATATAGACCTTGAAAGTAGCTACTTTTAATGTCTATTTATTGGTTTGGCTGTGATATAGCTGTTTTATATACACGTAATATAAGAAGCTTATGAAAAATACTGCAGATATATTACTGAAAATACGAAACAACTAAAAATTTACGCAATTAGTCTATTCTTGAATCGTGGTAAGACAAATTATTTTAATATTTCTTCATTAGTAAATGTATACATATTTGTCATTTAAAGGTCCAAAATAGCTGTCAAACATGATTCTTTTGACACATTTATGCAAGATATAAAAAAAAAAATTATAGGTGGAGTAATTGAGAGATGTAACTAGAAATATGTCGTAATTGGTTAGCTCTGATAATATTAGATCGAGGGCAAATGTGCTATGGCAAAGCGTATGGCACCCGACACTTTGACAAGGTTGCCGAGGTGGGACGCCGGGCTGTGTCATCCTTTATTCATGTCTGGGATCGCAGGGGATACTTAGTCGGGTCCATACCAGTATTTGAGACTATTTGTTTTAGAATACTAAAATACTCATAAAACCTTGTTATGTGGTATACCTACAGATTATATGAATGTATCATAATCATATGTGTATCATAATCCGTCCCCTAACTCCTCGGCTTGTATCATTAAGGTAAATCCGTATTGGTGATATTTTAAGTTTATGCGACGCTGAATAGCCTATACGGTAGTTACTACTCTACCACTTCGTTAGCCGCTAGCCGCCATTTTGTATTTTTTTCAGTAACAAATTATTATCTTTAAAACTATTGAAGCTAAAGAAGCCAAATTTGGTATGTAGGTTTAAATAGATAAGAGGAAAATACGTAAGAAAATTAATTATATTTTTTTCTGTAATATTAACAAAATAGCTTCTGTTGAAAAGTTTCAAAGTCAAAGAACAAAAAATACAGTATTGTTATAAAAACTGTACTAGACACTAACTATTTGGAGAATTATATTGCAATTCCAAAGGTACTAGCATCACGGAATCCGTCAGGGCATAAGCGAGCACGACCACTTTGAAGGTACGCTTGCACAAGCTGTAAGGAGCAAACATTTTGTCTTTTGATAGGTATCAGCTGCTTTACATTGTTTATACAAATTTTAAAATATACCAACAAGTTGGTGTCTAGTACATGTTTTATAACTATACTGGTTTTTTTGTTATTTCACTTCAATAATTTTCAACAGACGCCATTTTGTTAGTATTAAAGTAAATAACGAATTATATATTTATTTTCCACTTACCTATGCAAACCTATGCGCCAAATTTGGTTTCATAAACACTTACCAGTTTGATAGATAATAATTTGTTAATAAAAATACAAAATGGTGGCTAGAGGGTTAACGAAGTGGAAATTATAAAAAATGGCATTCTTCATTTTTAGCTTAGAATCACATAAAAATCTGAAAATGCATAAACAGCCCCTTTTTTACTCCCTGTATTTTTAGGCAGCCAATTTTTGAGCCATAATTGTCGCCTCAAAGGTGGTCGGGCTAATTAATGTGAAATTAGTTCTATACGTTTGTGAAGTAGATATTTTAAATTCACGGATGTGTTTATTTGAAGATAGCTGCGCTTCGAACCTCAGTATTGAATGTTGTCTTACTGGAAGTGCAATAGAAATTGGGACAGCTTAATTATGTTTAATTAAACGTTGCTACGATTTATGAAAATGTGGTGCAATTTTTTCATTATTAGTTTGGATTAACTAGGTTATTTTAAGGTACTGATGAGACAGTGTTTGGAATGGTGAGTGTTATGTCGTGGATTTGTGGTTTGGGCTGACGTAAGGCAGAGGTTCCTATGTAGTCAGCTTTCTTTTTCATAAATTTATGAATTCGGTTGTTGGATTTTGAGATTCAGCAAATCAAATTATTTTCTACATCTATATGTCCCTCTTTATTCTGCGAGTTAAAAGTAGATGTTAATTAAACTGAATGGTGTGGAATAAGATTTGTATTTGGACTGAGGATTGTATTCAATTTGGGAAACTCAACTGTTTTGTGTATTTTACTGGAGAAAAGCTGAAAAGAGAAATGATCAAGATATGCACAGCTCTGACGACATTGTTAACAAGAGTGGAAGGAGATGTCTCTATAACAAGTTTCTGGGCAAGTTTAAGTTGTTCCTGGAGTTGTTTGAGGCTTGCTCAACTCCTCTGGCCATGTCAATCGTAAACGCGATTTACAAGTTCTCTAGTGAAGAAAAAATTACACTGTAAACATAGGATTGAAATCTTTGCAGACATATGATAATATAAATTAAAATTGAGGGAGGCAGGCGAATGGATGTTATATATTTTTTTTACTTTTTATATTTTTACTTTTGTATATGTGGTGATCCTACAGGTTATATATTGGACGAGTGTCTATTAAACTTTGTACACCTACTATATTATAAATGACCTTACTTTTGTATCATTACTTGTGTCATGCGATTAACTGAAGGAGAGTTTGCGATAAGTATTTGTAAAAACTGCATTTATATAAGCAATTTTCGTAGTGATTAAATTTATGGATTGCTTGAAAGATGAAGTAAAAAATTCTTTCTGACGATCTTAAATAGGGAACAAAACTCATAAATTATTAAAACCGAGTTCGAAACATGATGACACTAGGCTGTGACTTTGATTATTATTTCAAGATATGGGGTATTGTAATCATAAATTGCTGTTTTAGAAATCAAGATTTAATTCATGTAGACTTACATTAAAATGCTTTTATTGTACATCCCCAAAACTCTTTAAAATAAACATCCGTTAGGTTAAGTCGGCTTATGTGTTCCCAGAGATTACACAAATTTAATGCTCTGTACAGCGATGTCTGTAAGTCTAAAGGTGTCACAGATTTGACTTCTTGAACCTGGGGTTCAGTCTGCCTGAAGAGATCTAAATAAAGTTTTAGATGAAAAACTCAAAACAAACTATTTGTATAGTTTTGCTAACGATGCAAACTCAGCGGAAGGTGAATGGAACTGGATTCAACATCAGCATCTACGTTATGGGCCGGATAAAAATTTAGTGATTTACAAACATAATTTTACGTTAAGCTTTTAATTATTAAGCTTTTACTTAATGATAACTAAACTGAATTAAATTAAACTAATAACTCAGTAATATGGAAATAAGGCAAACCGTTTTTTAATTTATTTTCCTTCTTTGAATGGCAGAAAAAATTGCAGCTCCATGTTAGCGAAATCACTATCAATGATAGCAAAAGACTGCCTGTACATCTCTATGCAGTATTATCTGACCGAGTAGTTCTTCAACTATTTAAATGACTATTATATCTCAGAGGAGACGGCCTATGACATATCAATGAAAACATCGGTTGACTTAGTGTTTTTTAATACCTGTTAGTATTGGTAAACACATCTATTCAGTGCGAATACATCAATTACTCAACAAACAGTACAGTTTTGGAACCTGAAAACTTTTAATAATGTACTTCAAGCCATTACTTTTAAATGGCAAAATTTGCCACTCATAACTGAAATGCGGAGTGAGTATCGATATAAATCAATCACTGGAGAATTAATTATAATGGTCCTAATAATTCAACTATCTCAGTTATTTTAGGTATACAAAATGTTTATATTTATAATACATCAAAGTGATTGCAAGTTTAGCGCAGAGACCTTCATGGTTGGTGAACTGTTATATGTAGATAGATTAACCTATACAAGCTGGAAATGTCACCCATACTTGATTCATAATGTCAATGTCTTCATTAAAAACGATGTTTGTTCATAAATAGGATTTTATTAAAAATTAATTTTTTCATGCTAACCCTAAAAATTTACATTCGAACATAACAAAACTGTATAGGATGTATACACGTATGTTTTTCTGACAGATAGCTGAAAGGAAATATTAGTTACTCAAGTAAAATTTTGAAATGTTTAAGAAATGTTCATTAGAGTACGCGCAATAGAAATTTATTTTTAAAATGCAGGAGATTTAAGAAAAAAGTTTTTTATAGTAAGAAAAGTATTTCCGTCAATAAGTAGTAGTTTGAGGCAAGAAACAAACTTTAAACTTGAAAGTGCGGGTTTTTATCACATACCTCGGAATGAGGTGCGATGAGTATATAGAGTTGCCCCTACACACGATGCTGGTACAAGCTCAAATTCAAGATTTACGCAAAATTTCAGCTATTTTTCTTTTCTTTGAGGGCTTCTCATGCCACTTTTGTAAAGAAAGGTAATTATGTTTACTTAATTCATTTTCACATTTTTAATATAAAATAAAATTTTCCATAGTATTCTAAGATGTTTTATGGTTGAAGTTTAGACTAACCATTTTGAAAAAATCACTGAAAATATTCGTGCTTATTTTATTTTGCTGCCTAAAAGTGTATACAGTGTGGGAAAATTTTTATTTAATTTATCTGCTACACTAAGAATACATAAATCTTTTAGGGGGAATTTTAAAAGTAAAATGTTTATTATGAGAAAACACAGCAATTTTGACGTTTATTTTTTGTTTTAAAATATTTATTTATTAGTAAATAATTTAGTACACTCTGACGTATGATCATGTAGAATATTAGATACAAAAATAAAAGATCTTTTGAAAGATGTTATAAAAGGTTACAACATTTTTAAGGCATCTCACTGTCCTTATTTGTGAAACTTCTTTCATTAAGCTATGTTTTACTGTCCTTCAATACAATGTTGTATCAATTTATTTAACTATTTTTTTAAATTTAAGGTTTTCAATCAAAAACTTTAATATTTGGCCTCGTTGTGGATACCCAACATGTCAGTGGACTGTAATAAAATATGTTTTGTTAAAACTACTTAGATTTGCGGAGTACAATTGTATCTTCTATAACATTTTCAACAATTTCTGCAGTTACAGCCTGCTCTGGATTTAGAGGCGATGAGCGGAGATTATTATCTATCTCGAGGCAAGTTAAGTTATCTTGGTTAGTCTGGTAGATACTGCCAGGTTCATCTTCAAAGAGTTCATCCACACATAAAAACAAATCTTTGTCATTTGAGCACTGATCTTGTTGAGAATCTGAAACAAAATAAAAACTACAGTGCCCACTATAAAGCCCACAACTAATAAAAGCATGTTAATTTATTCTGTGCCACATGCTTCAAAATCATATTATGTGAGTATTCAACAGTGACTCCTCCTGGAGATTGAAAATCGGCTTTGTGACTAGACTAGAACAATTTTATATATCCTGTTAAACTTAACAAATTTACTTTTCCCCATAGAATTAGGTAGGCCTATAGTATTTTGTAGTAGAACTAGGCTGCGCAAAGGATATGCCCATTTATGTGAGAAGCAAAAGATACTCAAATATTAAGTACTCCGCAAAACAGTATTAGCAATTAATAAAATTGTTTTATATTAATATATTTTGTTTGATGATAACATAAATAAGCCATTATTTGAACGATATTTCTAGTAGGAAAAACTGATTAGTGGTTTTGTAGGCATTAACAAGTTATGGATCTTAAAAGATAACGTAATATAAAAGGATGTGTTATATAGCATTTAAGACTTTGCCCATTTATGGTGATATTCATATTACCATTCCTCATCAAGTATTGAGGAGGCCAGTTAAAAATGTCTCTAGGCTATATACATAGCCAAGCCTACTAAAGGTTAGGTTGTGTGTAGTAGTAGGTTGCACTTGCAGCAGATGTTTCATCAGCTCTATTTGTTAAATTTTCCTCGCCAATACTGAATATTAAATATTATAATTGGATCCCTAATTAGCATGTATGTCAATAAAATAGACATCTAAAGAAATTGAAAACATTTCAAGTCAACTATTTTATAGTTTGGAATTGATTACAGTCAATACATGAAATAATAAACTTACCTTTTATTGAAGATGTAGAACGCTTTGTTATCATGTCTACCATTAGTCGACCTCTTGAAGTCATTTTTAAATGTTATATTACTTCTGATTACATTGAAATATCCAAAAGGAAAAACTTAACCTATAAGAACAAAGCTGAAACACCAATACACAATAAACAGCTGACTACTACACCAAGATGCTAATATTACTATTTTCTGACATTGAACAGCTGATTTAAATAATCAGTGAGGCAACTCATGAGTTCCAAAATAACTTTTATAAGAATAGCTCATTATATAGAACAACAAGAACATTATGTTTTTAAACTAATGCCTTTAAATGTTATAAACATAACATCACATTGTTTTGAAATGTTGTAAATTACCATGAACTACAAAACATCCCAATAAAATCATCGTATCTCAAGATACGCTGTTTTTATTGGGAAACATAGAATTGTTAGAAAAGATACGATGTTTTATTTTTATTGATTAATTTAAAGGCAAAAAGCAGTTTTAACACAGAATTTATACATAAAATAGAAGATTTTCTTCTCCATTTTTTATAGTAAAAATATAAAAAAACATAAAATTTGAGTTACGATGTTCTTATTCGGAGGCGTCGAATTGTACAATATCATCCTATAATATTCTAGTTACTGTAATCATCTTTAGAAATACTTGGCTAAGCGTTTGGGAAAGGAATTGGAAAATTGTTATTTATTTATGTCTGTCTATTCATATATCTCGAAAACAAACTCATCTATACATTTTAAAATTTACATTAAGCCTTATTTCTATACAGATAACTTCGAGTTCTTTGGTGTATGTCACTCCATGGTCGTTAGCTTACTCTTTTTGGATATGTATTATGGATGACCTTGATATAAACGATAAAATCGCCGAATAAATACATTTTCAGACAAAATAAGTACAATAATATGACATTTATCATGTAAAATTACCAAATGTAGCCTAATAACATGATCTATAGAATTTAAACTTTACATGCAACCACTTTAGCACAGGTTGCTACGAGACATATGGTGTTATCCTGTGGCGTTTGCCACTTTATTTTGTTGGCCGTTGGACGGGCCGGGAGCTGTTTCCCTACAGCTGGTCGAGTCGTCTGTTTTTTCCAGTTGGTTTATCTCTATTTCTAGATGCTTCTGTGGAATTCTGCCTGTTTTGTTTGGTTCATGTGTTCAGGCTTCTAGAAATCTGGAATTAGGTTTCTTGCGCTCTTCTCTTCTGGCTTCCGTAGGGCGAGGACTTCTTAGAGTTTCTGTGGTCGGAGTTCTAAAATCAAAGCTGGCTGCCCGCTCCCTCGACGAACCGGCACGGTGTTTTGGTGTTAATATCGTGGGCCCTACCTTCCAATCAACGTTTCACGACCTCGTTTAATATTTAGGACCCAGTCGTTCCAAATTCAGTGTACAATTTCGTCGCAATCCTATTTTGTGTGTTTATTATTCACAAGGAATCTTATTCTTTCGTATAAAGCTTATATTCACATTTCTTTACTGTCGCTGACATTTTAGAGATCTCATTGAGTTTGTTATTATATATTGAGTTATACTTAAACAAATGAATAACAACTACAAAAGTTTTTGTATCTTTGCTTGTATGTTCTGTAAAAATGACAAAAAAAAACATCAGGGAATACATAATGAATTAGGAGAAGAAGATTTGAAATAATTGTGATGTAAATGTCAGGTAAAATAGAGATTTTGACAAAAAAAGACCTCCAAGAATAATTAGTCGTATTGATGATGAAGTACTTTAAAATTGAAAAAGAACAGCTAATAAGTAAAAGAAGGCGATAGAATAAAAGAGAAGAATAGGTATGAGTATGACGAACAAACGTATAAGTACAAAATTGAAGAAATGTTTTGAACTAGACGAAAGATATTAGTCATATAATTATAAGATACAAGAAGAATAAGAAGAAAATGACTTGAAGGAATAATGATGAGAATTGTTTTTAAAGAGGAATATTAGAACAAATATACGAGTAGTTATAACAGTGAACAATGTGAGAGAGGCATTAAAACTGTGGATGGGACAGTAAGCTATACACATTGGTCTTACAATAGACGTCGAAGAAGGAATAATGTCAGCATGTCTACTCACAATTCTTATATGTTTGCTTTATTACAAACATCTCTCTTCAACATCAGACTACCTCCCTCCACGGTATCATTGGAAGTTCTTTTACAGTACAGTATATCCAATGTCAATTATATGCGATATATTGTAAATACTTCTAATATGATATAACTATGTAACTATGTACTGTTCGGAGAATAATTGTTTTGGTAACTAAAAGTAAAGTTCCGTTGTTATCTAAATATGAAAGAAATGTAAACAACTCAAAAAGTAAGTATTAAACATATTTAAAAAGAGAAATGCGTTTAGTGCTTAGTGTTTAGTTTTAACTATGACGATTAAAAATAACTGCGTAAAGGTTTAGGTTTATGCTTGTTTTTATGAATACAAAGTCGGCTTTCTAAACAATAAAGATCAATCGGGCCAAAAATGCAATCCAGATACAGCGGTGTATTGCATAATTTGCATGTAACAAATATGCTAGGCGCTACAGTGTCTAATCAAACGGGACCTTTTATAATGACTAATGGAGGTATTATACTACAGAATTCTAAAACTCATTAGCTCCAGTAGTTTCATTCTGATAATTTACATGTGAATATTCATTAATGTCAGTCGATCTAGTCAGTATTTTCAAAGTGTGGCAAACAATCGGCTTTTTGTACGGTAAAATATAATGCACTTTAATTAATTAAATGCTGTATAGTACTAGCTCAATTAAGTTAAAAAGGGTTAAGGTGAAGAATAAGTTTAAATTTAAGGTGATTAAGTACGGTATAATGGATAGAAAGAGGCTTCAACAATGGAAACACATGGAGCGTGAAAAGGCTTTAGCAATACTAAGTAAGTCAACGTTTAATTAATAGCTAGATTATAGTTAATGGTAATTTGAAATTTACACAACAGTTATTGAATGAACAAAACCAAGTGCACATTATTTGTACCAATACAACAGCAATTGGGTATGACGTATGCAACGTTCGCACTTATGTGCCCTTCGGTAATAGTGATAGTATTTGGTACACTACAGTCACATTTAGTTTATAAAGCACTTCATTATTTGTGGCGAATTGTCTATCTACGGCTATTGTTCATACAATTTTAGAAAAATATTACTAGAAATTAAAACTTCCACATTTTTACTAAGTGCTCCACTGGTTAATCCTTGTATTTTGAATAATATTTCTTAAAAATAAGTGTTTTCTTACAGTTACATTTAGATGTTTTATTTTTTCAACTGGATGAAAATTACATTTATTGAATGGAAAGGTCTTATCCGTAAGATGTTAGGGTAAATAGTTTACTACTTATTTGTATTAATTTTCCGCATTTGTCTCATACGTTCTAGAAAGGAGAAAAGGAAATCTTAAATTTGGTCTTTTCAGAAGTGGTTCTTCACGTACTAAATACTGAACATTGCTAAGACTTTTTCTAAAATAATGGATTCACCGAGTCAATTATAAGAAAATCAATACAATAAAATATTTATCGTAAGGAAAGATAATGCAACTCACGTATACTTTAGCAATAAAAGTATAAATAAATTATTTACGGTTATTATGTTAATACGTCTTCAATTTAGTTTTTGTATTTACTTTTGTGATGTATTTGAAGAAGATAGCCCTGCTATCGAATAGTCTAACAAAATAAACAAATATTGGTTCTTGTATTGTCAATGTAGTGATTGAACTAAACTTTAGTGATTACAAAAATACAGGAGGGGGTACAGTAATAAATGAACCCAGGATGTTGGGGCTGATAACAATAATCTATTGTTACATACTTTGCATGGAACGTACTATTGTTAGCTGAAATTCTACCTTTCACAACTTTATTTAGAAAATTGTAGTCCTAATGTTCCTGAACACTTCCTTTGTGACATCACAAACTTCTCTAATAAATAAAAAAAACTTTTCTTTTAATAAGATAATGTACCATCAGCTAAGGCTCCCCTGATGCTGATGACCACGAATTGTTACCACCAGGAAATATTGTCCAAAAAATATTGAACACGAAAAGTTGGCGATTAAGTAGTGACTACAATTTCCTGAACACGAACATTTTTTACTGTTACGAACCTACATAAAACAACCCAAAACTAATTAGCTTTCAGCCAAGACATTAATTTGAAAAAGAAATTTCTTCATCACAAAAATTGAGTATTTTCAACTTTACTGCTGATTTTATAAACAACGCGATAATTACTGAGTTATTTTTGAATTGATTGCAATACACATACGATTAATAACATTAATATGTAGTAGAAGGTCTTGGCTTAGCAACTTATACACAAAAACTAATATTGGCGACATAGCTCCCGGGACTTGGCTTCATAACTGAGGAGACACTGAACTTAATGATCTTTTGTTCCACATACACAATATTTCCCCTGTAATTGGCCATGTAGATAGAAGTCCAAAATAAACTCGCCTATCTGGATTTGTGTACAGTGAGAATTATCTCACTCTTGTTCTTAAGACAAGAGGTTTCCGTGAGAAAACACAAACTGATTAATACAATTCAAACGAACCGTAAAATGCCTGTTAAAGAATTGACATACTCTTTGTTTGACAGAGCAAAGAGCTTGGGCGTAGACAAAGATGAGTTAAATGAACAAAAAGTTAAATCGGATTTTATGAAAATGGAAACCGAAATCCTTAGGCTGTCATAAATAGGTGCAAAATAAACAGTAAAAAAAGCTTGAGAAAGGAAGCAAAAACAAAGAAATATGTATGTACATGTGAATCAATTTATGTGATAGAATCTTAAACAAAGACTTATAGAGACCAACAATAAAAATTGCTCACAGGATTAAAAAAAAAAACGATGTTTAAAGTATAACTTGTTCTTGTAATAGGGAATTCGTAGGCGAGACAAAAACCACTAAATTTGAGAGCTAAAGAAAATAATGAAGAGATGAAAAGGAGTTGTACATAAGTATAAAGTAGCTGATCATTGCTGGTCTGAGAATCGTCATACGAAGTGGGATGAAGCTAATATAATACACCGCGAGGAGAATTTATTGAAATGCAAACCATTGAGGCTTACACATAAAATTAGCGGATCAATCAAAGTTAAGATACAGCAGGAAATACCGACATTGATTTCTTTGTCAGTGTCACACCTTCACTTATGCTGGTGCGACACGTGTTTGTGCAGTAACAACGCCTGGGACCATTTTCTGCTGCCTGGACTTCAAACTGTCATCGGACATTAGACTATTACCTTGCCTTTTTTAATGGCAGTCCATTTTCGCACTTTTTAGGTTTTAAGTACATGTTTATGTATTAAGATGTTATAAAACTGTGGAAGAGGATATATTTAAATCCTCGAAACGTAGTATTATACATTTTGTAACATAAAGATGGCAAATGTCCAAAATCCTAATATTCTTTAAAACATTCTATTGTTAACAACAAAGTTAAAAAAATACACAAGGTCACCTTTTTTATTGATTATTTATTACTCATCTGTAATATTTAATGATTTTTTTATGGTACTGTACAGAATACAATTAAATAGTAATTACGAATTTATATAGGACAACATTCTTTTACATAGATTTTGTGTTATAGTAATAACAATATTGTTGTGAATACTACATTTGAACGTAAACAATGGTGAACATAAAGTAGAATATTTTATAATTGGTAGGCTATTCAGAATTAATGATATATTGTGTCGTTTTATTAAATAAAACTACTTGCATACAGTTGAACTATGCAAACCCAAACATAAAGTTGATACAATGTAAATGAACTACCCCGGACTCGACAAAAGTTTACCCCGTTCTACTCCCTGCAAGATATAATGGTGTCTGTATGTAAATTAACCTATTCATGCTGGAAATGTCAGCCAACCTGGTTTACTAATGTTGCCATCTTAATCAGGCTTGGAACACAAAATATGTGCTCTGGCGTACACACCACATACTGAACATAGAAATATATACTATGCAAATCTTTAGCCTATCCCTCTAGGGACTAAATCATTTCATTTCTGTCTTTCAGTACAGTATCTCAAAAACAAACTTACATATAGATTTGATACATGGCATGAAGCTTTATTTCTATACAGAAACCTATGAGATTGATAATTGTACGTGTTACTTCATAGGTCTTTGTCTGAGCGGTATAGAAAATCACTTCATCGAGCAAATTGGCAACCGTAGTGGTAACGAGAAAATCGCAGAATGAATAAATTTGCAAGCAAACCGAATACAACCGTATAGCATTATAACATAGAAACAGTAAAATATGAAATCTAACTATCCCTTTATCACGTAAAACTTCATAATTTCTTACTTCCAGTGTTTAATTTTATTATTAGAAATTTAAAGGTGCCATTGGGCCAAATATATCGAGAAGGATTTCATCTGTAAACTTAAATGTTGCATGAAACTTCATTTCTAAATAGATAAGGATACATGATTGTACATGTCCATCTATATAATTTAACTGAGCTGATAACTTCTCTTTTGTATGACGGACGCTAGTAAAACGTCTGTAAAGATTGTATCCAGAAGGAAATGAGCTATAGACTCAAAATTTTTAATGCGACCTCAGTGAAGTCTGTTGAGACGTAATCCTACTTTGTATTATTTAAATAATCCTAGCTGTTTAGTTAATTGATGGTCTATGATAAGGTTTCGTTGAAGTAAAAGAGCCAACCATTATAAAAAAACACACAAAAACAGTTTAATAGTGACTAAAATAGTTTGTGAGTACATTTTTTATGGTTTTTTTTTTTTTTCAGTAGCCTTTGTTTTTTTAGGTCCTTGGTACAAGCTGTGGGACATAGATATAGAGTAGCATACATGGTAACGTTCGAGAACCTCGATAAAGAGTAATGTTTTAAAAGACTGATACCTTACAATATAGAACTTTGTGATACTGTGTACTGACTTCTTTTTATTTAGTGTACTGACTCACGTAATGTACAATCGTAGAGTGAGACCTATAGATAGTATTCTTAACACAATGACTGCAGTAAACGCTGTTTATAACTGTTCCGACTATCATCACGTCAGAACATGACTCATGCCACAATGAAGGTGTTTATAAATTTTTAAAATATGACTTCTAAATTAAAATTTTAAATTAGATTAAAATTAGATTTTTAGCAATGTTACCTATAGGAACAATGCACTCTAAAATTAGTTGAACTTAATTTAAAATTTAATATGGCAAAAATGGTAAATTTTCAAATGCTATGAAAATATCAAATTTGTTTTTGAGCCATATGACACTTCTAAGTAAGGTTCTTAACGAGTATATATCACTCAACAATTATTGTAAAGATGAAGCATCTTATCGGAAATGTAAAGGAATAAGGCAGCCTAAAATACCGATACTGAACGCAAATACTTTTATTTCGTCATAAACTGCAGTAAATTAACGCAATACAAACAAGAACAATTTTAGAAAAGGTTCTGTTATTAGTCATAGTCTAGAAGCCGAAAAAAAATTAAAATTATATTAGCACAGAGCCTGATATTTCTTCAAATCGTTAAATGGAATTATTAATAAGAAATAAATTAATTGTCAGCCATGCTAGTTTTGGTGGAGTTGTTAATATTTAACCAACATAAAAAGATTTTAAATTCGAAACGGTAAATTTTTCTTGGGTTATATATTTTTAGCTTGATACACTTTTAGAAGTGACCGTTAGGTACATAAATAATAGTTTTATGACCGTCAGACAACAATAAAAAGGAGCTGAATTCTAATTCTACTCCAATGCACCAATTAATTATATCTAGAAGAATATAGTTCACTTAAAGTAATAACAAGGGCATCATTGTAAAGGTATGGCGTGAATATGAATGAACCACTTTCTGTAAAATATTCTATGCCAGAGACAAAAGGTAATTGCTGGAGGCTGAAGACTCTCTAAAGCAGTTAAGATATTACTAGAGCTCACATTAAGGAAAGATTAACAATGTTGAGATTGTAAGCACGTAGCGCTGCTGTTATTTCAGACAAAAAGTTAATTAAACTACTGCACTTGAATGGCTGTTGGGTCCTTAACCGTATCCGTTATGTTTAGTATTCACTGTTTTATTACTTATAATGTAAAATGTAATTTTTTAAAACTCTACAAAATTATCACTACGATTTTCTTTCCATTCTTTTACTCAACAAGATTTACGTTTTTTATTTAAATATAAGTATTTACGAAAGATTAATTATAAGGATACAGGATTTTTGGAAATTGGCATCGTTATAATATGTTACAAATATACAACACTAAGTTTTGAAGTTTGAAACTTAACCCTTCCTTCAGGTATCAAAGAAACCTGCATTAATTTTATTGAAATATTATAACAAGAAGCACTTTCCAGTATGACAGGCTGAACAGAAAGAACTGCTGATAAGACATTCGGTTTGGAGACAAGGAAAGGTCAAGCAAATATATTCTGTTTCCTTATTATGTTATATTTATTTTAATTATTTATGTAATCGTAAATAAAATATATCAACAAATTTCAGATGTCGTTGGTCCTGAAATCCAACGAAGCCGAGAGTCAATGTGTACAGTGACAGCAAAGAACCTACTTTTTTGAAAATTATTTTCTAAAAGAAGGAAATTGTTCGTTAGCTACTCTAAATTTTGTGGAGATCGCAATGGGAGTGTATAAAAAAGGTTAAAATATAAAATTATAATCTTACCAAATATATTTTTCTTGGCTTGACATGCTTAAAATCGACCGTAAGACAACTAGATATAAGGATGAAATTCACCACCTTCAGAGTCTGTAAAATGTTATCTGACACTGATTTAACATTTTATTTACGTGTTCGATGGTTAGCTTAAAGTGTATGAATGAATATAAGACCTGAGAATATAACTATAGTTATATATTTCAACCCTTTAAATAAGATTTCATTTTGGCCTCCTCCAAAGCTGATTTCTTTCATTGGTGAATTTTCTCTATTGATTTAAAAAAAACCTTGGTGTTTGATTATACTATGATTTGGATCTCAATTTTGACTAATATATTTTAATTTTGTTTTAGCAAATACTATCAAAGTTTAGCAATTTTTATGTTAGAGTAATTGATTATCAGAGAATCCTGTTCTTTAGTAGTTTATCAATATACGATTTTAACTTCTAAAATTTTCTTTAATGAAACATCTATGAAATCCTTTTAAGATATAAAAATAAAAATTTCTTTTCAAAAGCCAGTTACAAGGACATATTTCTACTACCAATCCAACTGATGAAATGGGAAAGATCAACTGTGGTTTAACTTGGTCTTATCTAAATGTAATTTAAATCTGTATTTTCTCTACTCACTTTCTTGTGTTCTTTTTAAAAAGTTGCATAATGAAAGTAAATTTGCTTAGTGAATTATTTAATGAATTTTCTACTGATTTTCGTACAGCTTTTATGATATGTAACAGTCGTTAAATAAAATTAAATTGTATAATACTATCAGCTACTCACTGCTTCGGACGCAATTTAATTTAGGAAAACGTACATCATAAGTATGTTATTTTTTAGTTGCATTTCAAAAAATCCTGAAATAGGTGCTAGTCACAAAAAGATATATTCCAATCTCTAGATTCTCATTTTAGATTAAAATTTAAATATGAGAAGTCTAAGAGTGAAACGGGTTTTTGTAAGTACCTGTGACATTTTTAAGTATTTCATTATATATTATTATTAAATAGCTCCTACGATTTTAGTAACATTTTAGTAATGTATTTTTTTATAATAGATCCAAAATCTAAAATTAGACTGAGACCCTTACCTTTTTAGGTAAAACACTTACTGTTTAATAAATGATGGCATTTTACTGTAGTTTATGAAATCATAGTATAAAAAAGAAATGTGTCCGTACGTAACATGGCATTTGTAACTGATGGATAACAAAAGCCATTCACTATTATCTGTTTAAACGTACATACAAGTTTATGAATCTTGATAAACAATTAAAATACATTTAGTATCTGCTAATTAAGACAAAAGGGAGTTTTCAAGACGTGTAGGATTTTATGAATAGGAATATGAATGTTACATTTTATTATAAGTTAGAAAAGTTAACATTAAAAATAATTATCGGTAACAAATAAGTTACATAGCTTTATGATACCTACAACTAAACAATCGACGCCTTCACTAAACAAACTCACTGTGGCTGGTGACACATTACACAATGTATTGTGTCCGACTCATTGTGATTGCGGAGGTCCTCAGGGATCTTCTGTGTACTCTCATAACTTGCTATATTGATTCCCATCCCTGCGTTTGTTATGTTAGTATAGCAACTTTGTCCCATAAAAAGTTTATCTATAATTGTTGACACATTACACAATACATTGTGACCGACTCATTGTGAGTGCGGAGGTCCCCATGAATATTCTGTGTACTCTCATAACTTGCTATATTGATTCCCATCCCTGCGTTTGTTATGTTAGTATAGCAACTTCGCTCCATAAAAAGTTTATCTATGATTGTTGACACATTACACAATACATTGTGTCCAACTCATTGTGAGTGTGGAGGTCCTCAGGGATATTCTGTGTACTCTCATAACTTGCTATATTGATTCCCATCCCTGCGTTTGTTATGGTAGTATAGCAACTTCGTCCCATAAAAAGTTTATCTGTGACTGTTGACACATTACACAATGTATTGTGTCCGACTCATTGTGAGTGCGGAGTCCTCAGGGATCTTCTGTGTACTCTCATAACTTGCTATATTGATTCCAATCCCTGCGTTCGTTATGTTAGTATAGCAAGTTCTTCTAATAAAAAGGTTTATCTTGTACTGTTGACACATTACACAATACACTGTGCACGACTCATTGTGAGTGTGGAGGTCCCCAGGAACGTTCTGTGTACCTATCACAACCTGCTGTATCGATCTCCATCCCTGAGTTTGAGAATATGGTTATTAGTGTATTTCACTAAACTGATAGTTTAGTAACCGATTTAAAATACTTTATTTGCAAAGTTTATTAGAGTTTAATAAAATTGGTAAATACAACTGAACATTGAACTGTACAATAATATCTGTATCTTAAAATTTATAAATCATATCAGCACAAGTACACTGATGTGATAAAACATAATTCCTGCAGATCCCACAGTTGTAATGGGAAAGGATGGTTTTTATATTCTGGATTCCAGATTATACTACTAGGGCGATCACAAAAGCTTATTTATACTATTTAAATTTACTAAACAAGAAATGTCTTAGAACTATTTAACTTTTTAAATGAACCAATCAAATATTGATTCTGGTCTTGAGTTGTGGTACTTCTAGAACAAGGATTGTTATCCTATAATATTTATTTCCGTTTAAAGTAGTAAATTCAATTATAAATGTTTTTGATAGTTAGCATATACATACTCGACACGTATTGATTGTAAAACAAACATTTCACTCAGAGAACAAACATAGTAATAATGACAAGCTCGTCACCCACACTATCCGGACCCTTCTCAGTCTGAGCATCATATTTGTCTATGCATATGAACTGTATAATGAGGTCCAAACTGGCAATGTATGAGTTTATCAAAGCTCTGTTTAATGTGTACTTTTCTACTTTCCTGTGTGTATTATAGCGGTCTATCTATATTGTGATATTGACCCAGGCTGTCATAATCACGAGGGTTTACTTCCTGTCAGCCTCACATTCCGTGCTGTAATGCGTGCTGAGTGAGTGTGGTATAGCGGGACATCTGTGTTGTGTCATGATTTTTCTTTTGTGTACTACTGACATAGATCGGTGGTGGATAAGGGTTTATGGTTTAAGTTGTCATTTAAACTTTAGTACAATCACCGTCATATGTTTTTAAGTTTGCACTGTATTCATGCTGTGGAGTAACATTGGAAAATTTTTTTTTTTTTTTTTTTTTTTTTTTTTTAAGTAATTTTTGCTCTTGTAATAGTATAATTTTTGCTCTTGTCCTACACAGGTTGTTCTGCAATCTTAACAATTTTCATTAGGTTGGCCTTATTTTAGAAATTTATATTATATACTACTGGTAACTAAATATAAATTTTAGTTGCCTTCAACATTTACTACAATATTTTACGCGATTAAAGTATGTATATTTTATTAGGTACATACATGTGTTACTATGTCATGTGTTAAAATTTCATATGATTGTAGTTAATTTTGTTCAAACTTATTTATCCTTATTTTCTTGTTGCCATAATGAATAGCAATTGTAAAAGTTTCGCTAACGTTCAACCAAAATACATGGAGTGAGTTCTATGTTGCTTATATAATGTAACTATAAATATTTGTATTAACATCTTTAGTAGAACTGAAATACAAAACTACTTTAAAGTACAACTTTTAAATTTAACCGATCTAAACTGTGCTGATTAAATCTCTCTCCACGAACTTGCCAGAATTCAGCTCATAGTTCATTCATATATGCGGTATAAAGTATTCTGTGATCACTAAATTCAAATTTTATTGCAAGCGCTCTACTCGTTAGTTATATTACATGAATTATGGATAGGTTTCCTTAGTAACTGTTAGAAGTTACAATGAAGTTACCCCTATTGCCATAACTTTGATTGCTCTATCCACAAAATTATAATTAATGTCTGTTTGTAAATTTGAGTTACTATGTACGAATTTTTTCATTGCTAAGATATAGCCATACGAACACTTTTAGTATCTTTTTAAGAATATGTTATAGTATCATGTACGCTACTTAAAAATAAAATTTTGAAGTCAATTATAAACTCAGATACAGGATGTTGTAGTGATAACATATATCATTTAAAATAATAAGACTTTAATGTATTTTATTTTAGAATAATTTACTTATAAACTTAAAGATTGGTTCATGAATAAATTAAAGATATAAATAGAATATGTAGTATCTAATAAACTGAAAAGCACTTCCTAACACATTTAAGGAGCATAAGAATACAAAGAAATAGGTATGATAATGAAATAAGATAGAGAAAAGTCCTGGATTGAGCATCTGAATCATCTCCAGTGACATAACTTCTTTTATGACTGTTGTAATCCGTTTTCATCAGCTTGATGAGGAGGAAGGAGACAGAAACGTCCTTAATTAGTCTAATTAATCGGTTTATAATATTAATTGTAAAATGTTTTATCAGTGGAAAAATACATTGTGTTTTTTGTAGTTAGTAAATCCGCTAAAACGTAGTATTCTCTCTCATGAATCAGTTTTAATTTATTGAAATGACAATTTAATTTGGCGAAAACATTTACTCACAGTTCATTAACGTTTAGCAAGATGAATTTTTCCTGTAATACGCAGTAGACGTTAAAAACGTAAATATACTTTGATGTTAATAAATTAATATCATATTTAAAATTACAGTCTAAGGGCTTTATCAAGGAGACTTACGTAAACTATTACATTGATACAATTAAGTTACAACTTCTAAAGTGTTTTAGACTGTGGATTTGCGTGAAAAGGACGGTAAAATAAATGTGTGGTGGGAAGGTTATTGATAGCACAATCATGACATGTAGGGTGGGAGGCTTGTGGCTGGGGACAAAATGGTTGCCACACTCGTGGTCGGTGTATGTTGAGTGAAAAGCTAAATTGTGCTGGACCAGACTGGAGCGTGGGTTAGGATTTAATGTTATGGCTTTACGCTTGTGCCAATATCTCCACATGGAGAAACAAGCCTATTAGTTTACGTTAGTCTCTGTAAAATGGGCAATATACTTTTAAAAGATGAAATCTGGTTATTTTTTAAATTTATAAGGAAATAATGTAATAACGACTGAGTGAAGTCAGATTAGTGAATTAAATAATGTAAAATATTTCAACAATACTTTTAACTGTTTTAGTTGCACATGACATATAACATCCATGCAGTTGAGTTGTGCTGAGGTCCGGATGTTTATTGCAGTTAATTTTGAGGTCCGACCATAGGACTACGCCACATAGATTTTTTACAGTCCAAATATTAAATGCCAGAGCAACCTGACGTCTCACTTCACAGAGGACAATCTGAGTGCTCACTTTTTCGTGCCCCATTGTACAGCATTGGACGTGTAGTTGATATAATAAATGTAATACTATCGTCATACAACTCATACTGATATTGTATAACGTAGTCAATTAAAGACTAGGCCAAACATCTCTTGAACATTATTCGCTATAATATGTTTGATATTTTCTAGCTGAAGATATTTATAACTCTTATACTATTACATATAATTTAACTTCTAGATTATTCTGGTTTACATTTGCATTTTCATATATAATTTTCAGGCAATAATAGATTGCCTGCACTGGCTGCAGATAAGCAGACGATAGTGTAGAATAGGATGATCGCTCTTTGATTGGTCAACATATTTGACCGACACTTCTAGGTAGTAATGACTTCGCGTGGGCAAGGACAGCATCGCTTTCCCCACCGGCATTCTAAAATGTGATTCATAAGTGCGTGGATCTCGAGTAATCTTTCGCGTTTTGTTGGGAGTAAATGTCGCTTTAAGTCTATTAACGAAGGTGTATGCATATCTAAAATCTCTTTTATCCACTTTAAATGGAGTTTTTAGTGGTTTTACCATATATAATTGACCATTCCAAACCTCGATGCCAAGTGACTCTGATTGTTAACTGTATTTGTACTCGATCTCTGCTTTCATCTGTTACAGGGGTGTTTTTCTAGACCAGGGCTGCCCAAAATACGGCCCGCGAGTCAGTTTTATGTGGCCCGCCTTGTTGCCAAAACAACCAAATTTGTTTACAAGCATTTGAAATATTAAATAAATACAAATTTTGAGAACTAAGCAGTCCAGCCGATTTCACATAGAACGAGCCGTATTCATTTGGTGGAGTATGAGTGTTGAAAGAAGTAAAGTAGTTGCAGACAGATTTCACTGACTACGGTGGTGGCTGCCGGCTGGCGAATAAAGCGCGCGTAAAAAAGCACGGCACAGCGCGCGGTGCGGCGACGTAACCCCTAACCAACTCAAGGTCACCACTCGCCACGTGACTTGTTTATTTCCACGACCTCCCCACCCCACTCCTGCAATCCTAGTGCTAGTGCTACTGCCCGTGTGTCTCTATGCAGACAAGAGTGTTTGTGGTGTCAGTCTTTACGTGTTGAATACTGCAGCATTTGAATTTTAATAATAGTGCAAATTATTTTAAAACATTATATCGCAATGTGTAGTACCAAAAAGAGGAAGATTGACAATGAGTGTCGTATTTTTAATGAGAAGTGGAGTGAGCAATATTTTGTTGTGAATAACAGAAACAGTGCATTGTGCCTTATTTGTAACGAATCAATAGCGGTGTTAGAGGAATACAACATCAGAAGGCATTTTGACTCAAAACACGGACAAAGTAAAATATGCTAAGCTTTCAGGTAAACTTAGAATAGACGCTATGAAAGCATCTTTGTCATCACAGAGAAATATATTTACTAAACGTAATGATGAAAATGAGTCTGTTGTAAGAGCAAGCTACAAAATTGCTCACATTTTAGCTAAGGAAGGTAAACCTTTTAGTGATGGTGAAATAGTGACAAGTTGTATTTTGAAAGCTGTTGAAGAGCTTTGTTCTGACAAACTTTCTTTGCTAGGCTCTATTAGTCTGTCTCGTAACACCATGACTCGCCGAACCGAAGATATCGGCAAAGACGTCTACAATCAATTAATGTTAGCCTGTGAAAAGTTAGAATGTTTTTCAATTGCTTTGGATGAATCCACGGATAACTCTGATGTAGCTCAGATTCTACTGTTTGTAAGAGGTGTAAATAGTGAATTTCAAATTACCGAAGAACTGGCTGGAGTTCATTCAATGAAAACTACTGTAAGTGGTGTGGAAATATTTTCTAAAATTAAGGAAACTATTTTAGGTCTCGGACTTGATTTTACAAAATTGAAAGGAGTGACTACAGATGGAGGTAAAAATATGAGTGGTACCAAAACAGGTGTAGCTGGAAACGTATACAAAGCAGTGGAAGGCACTAGTGGAGAGAAACCCATCATACTACATTGTATCATCCATCAGCAGGCTTTGTGTGGAAAAAATTTGTAAATATCAGAAGTGATGGAAATTGTTGTGAAAACAGTAAACTACATACGGTCGTCCTCCCAAAAACACCGCCAGTTCAAGGCATTTTTGTCAGAAATAGACAGTAACTACCCAGACGTGCCCTACCATTGTGAGGTCCGATGGCTTAGTAGGGGTAGAGGTTTACAACGTTTTTTTGAACTTCATGAAGCAATAGATATTTTTATGATAGAACAAGGTCTTCAAGAGCCAGTACTTTCTAATCCGGTGTGGTTGTGGAAGTTAGCATTTTTAGTTGACATCACAGTGCATATCAACTTAAAACTACAGGGACCTAATTCTCTTGTTACCGATGCATACCATCACGTAAATGCTTTTATAAAAAAACTTGCCCTATTTAAGAAGCAGCTAAGTAATAAGAATTTAGACCACTTTGAAACATGTCAAAAATTTGTATCTGAAGCTAGTGTGCCGTTCCCTTCTGAGTTCGCTGCTAAGGTCGTCAGCCAATTGAGTCAGCAGTTAAACAAAAGATTTGAAGATTTTGACAAAGAGTGTGGTAGAATCAACATGTTTCAAAATCCATTCAAGTGTGATATTGATACTGTGCCTCCATCCCTTCAACTTGAAATTATTGACCTAACAACAAATGAAACGCACAAGGAAAATTATGAAGAATGCCTTAATAGAGGTGATCTGTTGTCTTTCTATAGTGCTTTGCCGGAAGAAGATTTCAAGAACATAAAGAAGTTTGCTCGAACCATGGTTTCGTTGTTCGGTTCGACTTATGTATGTGAGCAGGCATTTTCCAAGATGAACTTTATCAAATCAAAATTTCGGTCATCCCTTACAGATGAACATTTAAAATCTTTATTATTGATTGGGACCACTAAGTTTGAGCCTAAGTGGAAAGATATTCTCAGCACTAAGCAATTCCAAGGATCTCATTGAACTTTTTGTCAATACTGGTATTTTGATTTTAAAATATGTAAAACAAAACAACCTCACTTTTTGTCATTTATGGTGGTAATTTGTATGTCCTAGTATCCTAGTAGGATTAATTAAAATCAATGTATTCAATTTATTGGCGACTTTTTTATTGTTCCCTCAGAATTACAGCAAACATCCAAAAGTCTGGGTTTATATTTATATCTACTAAAAGAACCTAAAAACATAATATAGTATAAACCTTTACCTAACAACTAATAAATAATAAGAAATTGCAATAATCAGGAATCAAGGTCCAAATAAGCTTAAAACTCATGTTTTGCATAAGATTTCTGGAACGAACCCTGGGCAATACGTCTTGTTTGGGGTTCCGAATCCCCTGGGATGTTGGCCCGCATGGCCATAAAGGGTTACAATGTGGCCCTTGGGTAAGAAAGGTTGGGCACCCCTGCTCTAGACAGTGTGTCGACCCTTTGGCAGTCTTTTTGGAGGAAGAGACATCCCTGAGCCAAATCGTTCTTTGTGGGGGAAGTAAAGCCGTCTTTGGTGATTGGAATAATCGTTTTATTTAACCATTTTCCCTCTATTAATACCTCTCCCTTCCTATCGAGGTAGCATTTCTTTCAAGGAATATTAAGTTGACTTTTTCATTTTTCTAAAAGCAGGACTGTTAGGCTCCTTGTCGCTTAACTGAGTGAAATCACTGTCTGTCTTATCTTTGTCTATGCAGATGTGCCCTACGATTGTAGAGTAACCTACTGGAAATGCATGAAAGTTTCCTTTAACAAGGCATATTTTACTTTGTACTTAGGCTAAATAAATGAATCTTGCCAAAATATTTCCCAATTAATTATGTTACGTAACTATTAAAGCTCCATAGCAAATAATTATTTTTTTCAATTCTTTGTTTAAATTTTGTTATTCACGATGGAAGGTTTGAAAAGATATTAGGAATTCGGACGTTTGCCATCGTTATGATTTCAAAAGGTATACCACAACGTTTCGAAGATTGGATTGGAAGTTTGGTTCTCTTTGTCAGATGGGGAAGGTAACCTATAACGATGAAAAATATCTGAAATCCTGATATCCAAATGTTTTAATGTTTAAAAAACTCGATTAAAAAGCTTGAAATTAAAGTTTAATTGATTTTTAGTGTCAAAATATTGATTTTATTATATCTTTAGTTTTATAGACAAACCATGTAATAAATAATAAACCGGCATAAGACTGTTAACGAAAATGTTTTAGACAACAAAGTATTTCTCCACAAATGGTAAGGGTAACCTTATCTGGTGCAGTGAACGGAACATGGTAAAGCGTCTATTATTTATAGAGTACAGGAACATTACGAGTCCCAGGAGGACAGCGATACAACACATTGTGGGTACAACATTCTATAACTAAGAGAGGTCAGGTGTGATATTGTAGTCCAGGTTGATGCATCTGGTTCGACAATTTTTATTTGTTAGAACATCTTTTAACATTAATTCAAATTAATGCATAGCATATAATCATCACAATTAGTTATGGGTGTGCAATTAACATAATATGAAATTAATATGAGGAACATCACTATTAAATCATATGAACATTTAGGGACGTTTAAAAAAAATATGTGGGTATTACTCTTCTTTTTCAAACGATTCTGAGACGATAATCACAAAAACCCCATTTGTTATTAGTTAAGAGTTACTAAAGACTATCACTCAGGAGATAATTTCTCTTCTGTCTGTCTGTCTGTCTATCTGTCTATAGGCAGAACATCTAGAGAATTAAATGCGCTGTAGACTTTGAAGAATAGACATTTTGCGAAGCCTGCTGGTATAGATTATTCATTCTTCAAGATTCAGCTTTAGATTTGCTTCCTGAGTTTTGGATTTATAGGCAGTTTGAAATGTTATCCAAGTACTTCCTTCAAATTAGTTATAACTGTGTGCTTACAGTAATAACCTAAATTGTGCTATAGTTATTGATAATGAATCTAATATAGTCTATATAGAGTTTCAAAATTGCAACTAATAGTTTATCCAACTTAGAAAACTCAAGTTGGTTATTTTCAGATCATTTGTACCAGGAAGTCTTATTTCTTTCTCATTTTCAATGATGACCAAAACCATTTATTTGAAATGTACACTTACTACTTATATCTATTCAGATCAGAGTACACGATGGTATAAGATTTCATATGGTTAGTTTATTCCAGTGTAATAATACATCATCACAATGTTAAGATAGCCAACCAGTTTTCAGAACCTTATGTGAAAACATTCATAGCTTTGTTCACTGTTATGTAACAGAGTTTAAATAGTATTCAATGCATTAAATGTTTTTATTTCGTCACTGCGCAATCTGGAGTAAAAGTAAAATTTTACTCTGTTATCTGCATCACTACTGATCAAACACTGTTGTATAGTAAATTTAAATAAAACTGATAGTTTAGACAGCTGATTGTCAATTATATTTTGATCTAAAACCTATATACAGTAGTACCATTTTTTCAAATACTAAAACATTCAAGGCAAAATGTTAGATCTTTCTCTTTATATAAATCATCCTTACATCGAAAGGATTTTTTACAAAAAGAATGAGCTAATAGAAGAATGATAGCGTAAATATTGTCCGTTTTCGAAATTGGTGCGTAGTAACACATTTTGTGATTTATTTTTATTTATAAGATTCTTTAGGCTAAAATGTTGTTGATCATTACTATTTGTCTTCCTTTGCTATAGTCAGTTTCCTGTTTATCAGTTTTACTGTGTTACTTACACGCCTGTAGCCTATGGATATAATTAATCATTTTGCTGAACATTCAGATCTGTTATTCTTCGCTGTAGTGGCATGTAGCACACCACCGGTTTTACTCTATTGATTAGTTTTGATTTTGTGCAGTATATACTAATTATGTGGTCTTAAACATCAAGAGATTTAACGTCTAAATGTTACTTGTGTTTTATTCGTTGTGGTAATCTATTAAACAAGTGGCAAAATGCTACTCACTAACCATATAAGTTATATCTAATTATTTACGTACACGATGACAAACCCTCCAGTGAAGTTTTAAAAATCTAAAACTTACTATATAGTTAAGAATAAAAAACTAATATATAAAGATAATTGAATAAACATGGATGAGAGACAATATATTTAAAATCCAGTAATGTATTCGAGTGATAAGGCATAATAAGCAGGCCAGTTAGATGCGGACTTTGGTTCGGATGAGGTAACCTCCTCCTACTTAAACAGCAGTAGGAAGATGCACAAGCACTTAAATTATAAAGGCCAGATTATTCAGTAACATCTAATAGTCATTACATAGTCAAAGTTACAAAAAGTATACAGAAAATAATTTTGTCATTATTTTGAATAAGGTATAAAATGTCAATTAGCTTACTAATTAGTGTTGGAACTTTTCATGCACGGTTTCAGTTTTAACTCAAATTTAGGCAGATGTCGTTATTTTGGTGACTAAACCGCCATCTGTAACGAAACTCAAAGTTGGAATTAGGCGTTTAAAATTTACATTAGGAGAAAGTTTCGTATTAGACTCATTGAAAAACTTAGTTTAATTAATATAAAAATGGCAAACTTAGTTCAATAATTTAAAAGTCTAAAATATTTTAAGCTAATTAGGAATTCCAAATTATTTATTTTGTATCTCTGTTTACAAGTGAAGTCAAAAAAGCGACAACCTACAGCAAACTGATTGTTCCCATAAGTATACAATGTGATATACTTCATCCCATCATCTACTGTGTTATTTCATTCTTCTTACACCCCATAAAAGCTTTTGTATGTGAATTCAAGTAAATTTTATTGGAGTCGAGGATTTTACAGAGATTGACCTACTCGCGTTATTGTTGTGTAGATATATATGCTGTGGAATATAGCTAAAGATAAATGGTGATACCTTTTCGTGTATTGGATTTAAGAAACTTTTACTTACGTAGTAGGTTATTATAAATCAATGAAGACATTATAACTATTAAGATCGGAAATATAAAGTATTTTTGGATATTCACGTATATTTTTTTAAATATCTCTGTAATGTAAGGGTTATAAAGAAGTTAGTTCACTAATTTACTTATCTACCGAAAATTGTAAAAAAATTTGGTGCATGTATAGAATTTAAAGTTTTTTTTTCTTAAAACACGCTAATTTTAGATTCTCCTTATTTATGGTGTCGTCCTAGTTCAGTAGCTCCTTAGCTCAAGCCATCAAAGCACTTGAAATCTGCCCGGAAGGACAAAAACATCCCGAGTTGTCCTAGCCTCTTGTTGCCCGTAACTAAAAAAGAATTTTTATTAAAGAGGAGTACAAATAAAATTCAATAATATAATGTTAAGAGAGTCTCAGAAGTCCAAGATTTTGAATGATTTTGACACTTAAAATGTTTTAAGATATTAGTTCTTGAACAACCTCCCCAAAATTCGATTCTGTGTATTAGACTAATTTTTTACATTCACTGAGCAATTTTTGATCGTGTTATAGAGAGAACGGATGTTTGTACAAACAAAGTCAAACATGTCTGACGGATGAAAGTGTGCACTGACTGTACGTAATCTTATTAATCCACAGTTCCTGTACTAACTGTCATAGAAATGGTGCAGTATTGCATTTCATGTAAATGTCGATTGCCATTGTCTACTGAGAATTCCATAGATACATTAATACTAAAATATTTTTAAGAACCGATGAACATTCTTGGTTATAAACTCTTTGAATTAATAATATTTATTTATACCCTGTCAAAATATTACAACCTATGTTCTTTATAAAACACTTGACATATTTTTATAAACTGAATAAATCTCGATTGGTGAAAAATAATCGAAGTTTCTCCAGTTACACGCAAAGTTAAATTTCCAGTGATAAGTGAAGTGACACTCGCTCACCGATTTTAAAAGTTTCATGTTCGGACCTCAGATTACAAACTATATTTCTCTTGCACACGTTCTAACTGTCGTGTGGACAAACTCTAGTTTGATCTGCACGATTTCCCAATTCGTTTTCTAGACGAATTCGGTCAGATTGTGCATCCTGTTTCAGTTTCCTTACTGTTTTAGAACCCAAAAGCTATGCCGTGTGAAGTTCCTCAATATCGCCGATTCTGCTGACACATTTCTAGGGAATTGCCGCAGCGAGTAGCTCATAGTTAAGAACTAATTTATTAAACTGCTTATTTTTAAAATTTTATGAATAATATCGGGATAACATACAATATGTTTAAGCCAGTTACAGATCGTTTTTAAACAAAAGTTTTCAATTTTATAGAAAAACCAATACCATAAAAAAATTATAAAAATGCCTTTTTATAATATATTCATAAATTAAATAATTAAAGTAAAATTAAATAACTGGTTAGCTTTTCAAATAGAGTTCGACGATGTGTAACGGAGATTAAATTAGACCTTTGAGGAATAATTAATTTTCCACAATTGTATATAAATACAGATTAATTACTTTACACATTAATGCATTTATTTTAGTTACAAAACAGATTTATCTATCTAAACTATGATTTATTAATTCATCATCATTCTGGATAATAGTAAGCGATATTGCTCAGCAATGGGGTCAAGGTTTGATTACATAGTCCATTGTTGATGCAAAATAGACCATTGTTATATTCTTTATTGTAGCAAGCTTTTGTTTATGGTACACTGTTAGACAAAATAACTTATCGAAAACCTGAAAAAAACTGATAGTGTTAATGTTTTAAAGTTATAAGAGAAATATTGAGCGTGTAAGCAAATCAATATAAGTATTTTAATTATTTTAAAAATATCCCTGATAATAGAATACTTCTTACAAGGAAACAAGAAAAAAGTTATGCGTTTTTGATTTTACAAAATAAATATATAATTTAAATTTAAAATACTTATTTAAAATAATTGTTCTCACGATTCCTCTAAGTCTACAAAATAATTAGGAACACTGAACATCACAATTACTACTAACGTCTACGAATAAACATGTAAAAAACTACCATGATTTTTATAAAACGACTTACATATTTACACACGATAAATTATAAGAGTAAAATTCTTACCAGACCTCATATTTTAATTTAGATATTTCAATTCTTTATATATGAACTTTTACAAGCCTCCAAACAGGGACAATATGATTATTTATCCTATTTTATTTTTAAATTCTATTTCCCACACCTACAATGTAAGAGCACACCGTGCTAAATATCCCGTAACAGGTTTCGCTGAAGTTTGTTAGAAAACTTCAGGTCTATAACTCATTTTATACTAGAGATGTCTTGTAAAAAGATAGACAGACAGACGCTCATCCAGAAATGAAAAGTTTAACACCCACTAGGCAGACTTGTTACTAAAACTACAGCATTACAATATACATTTACTGTCTTGCTGTAGTATTGTAATATATACGATATAATTATAAAAATTTGAATTTAAAGGAAAACAATGGCATTCTATCTAGTATCTACTTAAATTTGTATTTGTAATTTTTAGTGTTCAAAGGTACTTCTAATATAATTATTATAACACCGATTAAATAATTCATTCATTTAGTGATTGTAGTTTATTAAATATTATAATTTTTGATCTGCTGTTGTACACCTATGACCTTAATTTTAAATATAATTATTTTAGTGTTCGAAATTGTTGTTAATAGGATATACAATACACAAATATCAAAACACTACATTCCAAAACTTATGGAAAAATTGTATTTAAAAAAATAAAAAATATGAACTATAAGTATGAGTGTTCTATCTAACCATAGAATTCTCATTTGTGACCGTGTTGAAATGAAAAACTAAATTAAATTTAATTACAAGTGGAAAATTTAGAACAATAATTTAATTTTTAAGAGGTAAGAAGCGCTTCTAAAATAAAAAATATACTTGCAAATCGCAGCGATCTTCGGAATGAATAAATGATGACGTAGCGTCGTATTACAAGGCAACATCTGATAAATGTCCTCTTGAATTTCATTGAAATACTTTGTCAATCTCTCCGCCGATTCTCCAATCTCTTCTATTGTCTCCATTATAAACTTGAGACAAATTTTTATCGTTATGGTGAAAAATTAATGATTTTTCCCAATAGTATAAAACAAAGATGTTCGACAAACATCTCTATAAATAAAAGGCAAAGAAACGACGTACTCTCTTACTCAGTCACTTCACCAATTCTGCAACTTCCCGAAATCCCAATAAGATGAAATTTAACTCACGCACTCTCATAAAGACCTAACATCCATAAAGGTTGAAATGGGGTTAAAACCCCCTAGAAAGATTATATTTCGAGTTTAAACTTCCCAATGTCCAAGAGAAATGACATCCAATATCCAAAAACATACATGTCTTATGCTATCAAGACACATACCAAACATCTTTTATAAAGAAAGTACCCGCAGAGGTTTAAATTGGGGTACAACCCACTTCAGATGGTCTAGAAACGTGAAATTGACACACACGTTCCTTAAATAGCAAAAATAAGTGTTTTCACATATACCAAACGTATTGAATTAGTATTGAAAATAATGTATTTTTATTTTTTAAACTTTTCGCCTCCCTAGAAAGCTGAAATTCACACACGTCTTTCAGCACGAAAAAACCAAAAGCATTTTCAAGGTTTTCAACCAAGCATATGAGTTTAAATGGTATTGCAATGGTATTCTTTCTACTGCACC